>NC_065578.1:202864115-203165880 GCF_024542745.1 Macaca thibetana thibetana | reverse complement strand
ATCAGATTCTCCAATGTTGAAATGAAAAAAAAAATGCTAAGGGCAGCCAGAGAGAAAGGCCATGTCACCTACAAAGGGAAGCCCATCAGACTAACTGAGGACCTCTTAATGGAAACCCTACAAGCCAGAAGAGATTGTGGGCCAATATTCTACATTCTTAAAAAAAAGAATTTCTAACCCAAGATTTCATATCTGACCAAACTAGGGTTCATAAATTAAGCAGAAATAAGATCCTTTTCAGAGAAGCAAAGGCTGAGAGAATTCATCACCACCTGGAAGCACTAAATATGGAAAGGAAAAACTGTTACCAGTCACTACAAAAACACACTGAACTACACAGACCAGTGACACTATGAAGCAACTACATAAACAAGTCTGCAAAATAACCAGCTAGCATCACGATGACAGGATCAAATTCCCATATAACAATACCAACCTGAAATATAAATAGGCTAGGCCAGGCACAGTGGCTCACACCTGTAATCCCAGTACTTTGGGAGGCTGAGGCAGGCAAATCACCTGAGGTCAAGAGTTCAAGACCAGCCTGGCCAACATGGTGAAACCCCATCTCTACTAAAAGATGGCAGGCGCCTGTAATCCCAGCTACTCAGGAGCCTGAGGCAGGAGAATTGCTTGAACTCAGTAGGCAGAGGTTGCAGTGAACCAGGACTGCACCATTGCACTCCAGCCTGGGTGACACATCTCAAAAAATATATAAAATACATATATATGTATGGAGTGAAACTCCATCTCAAAAAATATATAAAATACATATATATTATATATGTTATATATATGTTATATGATATATATCATATATGTGTTAGATATATGTTATATATGATATATATAAAGGGCTAAATGCCCCAATTAAAAGACATAGAATGGCAAGCTGGACAGAGCCAAGACCCACTGGTGTGCTATCTTTAAGAGACCCATCTCACATGCAAAGACATACACAGGCTCAAAATAAAGGGATGAAGGAAAATTTACCAAGCAAATGGAAAACAGAAAAAAGTAGAGGCTGCAATCCTAGTTTCTGACAAAACAGACTTTAAGCCAACAAAGATTAAAAAAGACAAAGAAGGGCATTAATAATGGTAAAGAGTTCAAGTCAACAAGAAGAGCTAACTATCCTAAATATATATGCATCCAATACAGGAGCACCCAGATTCATAAAGCAAGTTCTTCGAGAATGACAGACTTAGACTACTTAGACTCCCACACAATAATAGTGGGAGACTTTAACACCCCACTGACAATATTAGAAAAATCAAGACAGAAAATTAATAAAGATAGTAAGGACCCGAACTCAGCCCTGGATCAACTGGATCTGATAGACATCTACAGAATTACCCACCACAAAACAACAGAATATACATTCTTCTCATCAACACATGGCACTTACTCTAAAATTGATCACATAATTGGAAATAAAACACTCCTAAGCAAATGCAAAAGAGCTGAAACCATAACAAACAGTCTCTCAGACCACAGCACCATCAAATTAGAACTCAAGATTAAGAAATTCACCCAAAACCACACAACTACATGGAAACTGAACAACCTGCTCCTGAATGACTCTTGGGTAAATAATGAAATTAAGGCAGAAATTAATAAGTTCTTTGAAACTAATGAGAACAAAGAGACAATCTCTGGAGAACAAAGAGAGAATCTCTGGAACACAGGCAAAGTGGTGTTGAGAGGGAAATTTAGAGCATTAAATGCCCACATCAAAAGCTAGAAAGATCTCAAGTTAACAACCTAACATCTCAACTAGAGAACTGGAGAACCAAGAGCAAACAAACTCCAAAGGTAGAAGACAAGAAATAACGAAGATGAGGGCATAAGTGAAGAAGACAGAGACATGAAAAACCCTTCAAAAAAAATCAACAAATGCAGAAGTTGTTTTTTTGAAAAAAAATAATAAAATAGATCACTTGCTAGACTAATAAAGAGGGAAAGAGAGAAGAATCAAATAAACACAATCGAAAATGTTAAGGGAGATGTCACCGCTAACCCCACAGAAATACAAATGACAATCAGAAAATACTGTAAACACCTCTATGCACATAGACTAAAAAATCTAGAAGAAATGGGTAAATTCCTGGACACATACACCCTCCCAAGACTGAACCAGGAAGAAATTGAATCCCTGAATAGACTGATAATGAGTTCTGAAATTGAGACAGTAATAAACAGCTTACCAACCAAAAAAAGCTCAGGAACAGATAGATTCACAGCTGAATTCTACCATAAGTACAAAGAAGGGGTATCATTTCTACTGAAACTATTCCAAAAAATTCAAAGGAGGGACTCATCCCCAATTTATTCTATGAGGCCAGCATCATCCTGATACCAAAACCTGGCAGAGATGCAACCAAAAAAAGAAAACCTCAGTCTAATATCCTTAACGAACATCAATGCAAAAATCTTCAATAAAATACTGACAAACTGAATGCAGCAGCACATCACAAAGCTTATCCACTAGAATCAAGTTGGCTTCATCTCCAGGATACAAAGTTGGTTCAACATATGCAAATCAACAAATGTGATTCATCACATAAACAGAGCAAAAGACAAAAACCACATGATTATCTCAGTATATACAGAAAAGGCCTTTGATAAAATGCAGCATCCTTCATGTTAAAAATTCTCAATAAACTAGGTATTGAAGGAACATACCTCAAAATAATAAGAGCCATATATGACAAGCCCACAGCCAATATCATACTGAATGGGCAAAAGCTGGAAGCATTCCCCTTGAAAAACAGCACAAGACAAGATGTCCTCTCTTGCCACTCCTATTCAACATAGTATTGGAAGTTTTGGCCAGGGCAATCAGATAAGAGAACAAAATAAAGAGTATTCAAATGGGAAGAGGGGGAGTCAAATTATCTTTGTCTGCAGATGACATGATCCTATATCTAGAAAACCCATCATCTCAGTCCAAAAGCTTCTTAAGCTGATAAGCAACTTCAGCAGTCTCAGGATACAAAATCAATGTGCAAAAATTGCTAGCATTCCTATATACCAACAACAGGCAAGCAGACAGCCAAATCCTAAATGAACTCCCATTCACAATTACTACAAAAAGAATAAAATACCTAGGAATACAGCTAACAAGGGAAGTGAAGGACCTCTTCAAGGAGAACTACAAACCATTGCTCAAAGAAATCGTAGAGGACACAAACAAATGGAGAAACATTCCATGCTCATGAATAGGAAGAATCAGTATCATGAAAATAGCCATACTGCCCAAAGCAATTTATAGATTCAATGCTATTCACATTAAACTACCATTGACATTCTTCACAGAATTAGAAAAAACTATTTTAAAATTTATGTGGAACCAAAACATCCCAAATAACCAAGACAATCATAATCAAAAAGAACAAAGCTGGAGGCATCGTGTTACCCAACTTCAAACTATACTGCAAGGCTACAGTAACCAAAACAGCAGAGTATTGGTACAGGAACAGACACATAGACCAATGGAACAGAATACAGAACTCAGAAATAAGACCCAACACCTACAACCATCTGATCTTCAACAAACTAGACAAAAACAAGCAATAGGGAAAGCACTCCACATTTAATAAATGGTGCTGAGAGAACTGGCTAGCCATATGCAGAAAACTGAAACTGGACCCATCCCTTACACCATATGCAAAAATCAATTCAATACGGATTAAAGACTTAAGCGTAAAACTCAAAACTATAAAAATGCTGCAAGACAGCCAAGGCAGTACCATTTAGGACATAGGCATGGACAAAGATTTCATGACGAAAACACCAAAGCAACTGCAACAAAAGCAAAAACTTACAAATGGGATCTAATTAAATTAAAGAGCTTCTGCACAGCAAAAGAAACTATCATCAGACACTTTTCAAAAGAAGACACACATCCGGCCAACAAACATATGACAAAAAAAAACTGATCATTCAAGAAATGCAAATAAAAACGACAATAAGATGCCATCTAACACCAGTCAGAATGGCTATTACTAAGATGTCAAAAAACAACAGATGCTGGTGAGGTTATGGAGAAAAAGGAATGCTTTTACATTGTTGGTGAGAGTGTAAATTAGTTCAACCATTGTGGAAGACAGTGTGGTGATTCCCCAAAGACCTAGAGGTGCACCATTTGACTCAGCAATCCCATTATGGGGTATACACCAAAAAAATATATAAATCATTGTGTTATAAAGATACATGCACATGTATGTTCATTGCAGCATTTTTCACAATACCAAAGACATAAAATCAATCTAAACGCCTATCAACGATGGACTGGATAAAGAAATGTGGTACATATACAGTACATATACTACGCAGCCATAAAAAGGAACAAGATCATGTCCTTTGCAGGGATATGGATGGAGTTGGAAGCCATTATCCTCCAGAAACTAACACAGGAACAGAAAACCAAACAACGCATGTTCTCATTTTTAAGTGGGAACTAAATGATGAAAATACATGGACACATAGAGGGGAACAGCACACACTGGGAACTATCAGTGGGTGGTGGGTGGGAGGGAGAGCATCAGGAAGAATAGCTAATTGGTGCTGGGCTTAATACGTAGGTGATAGGATGATCTGTGCAGCAAACCACTATCGCACATATTTACTTGTGTAACAAACCTACACATCCTGCACATGTACCCATGAACTTAAAATAAAAGTTGAAGAAAAGAAAAAGAAAGAATGAACAATCCTAAAATTCATATAGAACCAAGAAAAGAGCACAAAGAGCCAAAGCAATCCTAAGCAAAAAGAACAAATCTGGATGCATCACAATACCTGACTTCAAATTATACTGCAAGGCTATTGTAACCAAAATAGCATGGTATTGGTATAAAAGTAGATACATAGACAAATAGAATATAATAGAGAACCCAGAAATAAAGCCAAATAGTTACAACCAACTGATCGACAACGAAGCATATACAAATATAAACTGAGGAAAGGATATGCTATTCAATAAATGGTGCTGAGAAAACTAGATAGCAACATGTAGAAGAATGAAACTGGATGTATATCTCTCACTTATACAAAAATCAACTCAAGATGGATTACAGACTTAAATCTAAGGCTTGAAACCATACAAATTCTAGAACAAAATCCAGGAAAAATTCTTTTAGATATTAGCCTAGGCAAAGAATTTATAACTAAGACCCCAAAAACAACCACCACAAAAATAAATAAATAAATAAATAAATAGGACTTAATTAAACTAAAATGCTCTGCACAGCAAAAGAAATAATCATCAGAGTAAACACACAACTCACAGAATGGGAGAAAATATTTGCAAACTATGCATCTGACAACAGACTAATACCCAGAATCTACAAATAACTCAAATCAGCGAGGGGAAAAAAATCCCATTAAAAAGTGGGCAAATGACATGAATATACATTTCTCAAAATAACATGTATAAATGGCCAAGAAACATATGAAAAACTGCTCACCATCACTAATCATTAGGGAATGCAAATTAAAACCACAATGAGAAACCACCTTATCCCAGCCAGAATGGCCATTTATTTAAAAGTAAAAAAACAAGAGATGTTGGCATGGATATGGTGAAAAGAGAAAGTTTATATACTTCTGGTGGTAACACAAATCAGTATCACCTCTATGGAAAACAGTATGGAGATTTCTCCAAGAACTAAAAGTAGATCTACCATTCAATCCAGCAATCCCACTACTGGACTATGTACCCAAAGGAAAAGAAGTCATTATATCAAAAAAACCTACATTCATATGATTATCACAGCACAATTCACAATTGCAAAGCTATGGAATCAACCTAAGTGCCCATCAATCAATGACTGGATAAAGAAAATGTGGTATATATACACCATGGAATACTAGTTAGCCATAAAAAAGAATGAAATAATGTATTTTACAGCAACTCAGATGGAACTGAATGCCATTATTCTAAGTGAAGTAACTCAGGAATGGAAAACCAAATACCATATTTTCTCATTTGTAAATGGGAGCTAAGCTATGGATACACAAAGGCACACAAAATGATATAATGGACTTTACAGACTCAGAATAGGGGAGTGTGGGAGGGGTGACTTAGAAAGATACATATTGGGTACAACGTACACAACTTGGGTACACTAAAATTTCAGACTTCAGGACTATACAATTCATCCATGTAAGCAAAAACCACTTGTACTCCTAAAGCTATTAAAATGGTTTTTCTTTAAAAAAAAAATTTTGTTGGTTTGCAAGCATAAATGAAAGGGAATAGAGTCCAAACGTTTGTCCAGAAACTTCTGAGTGTAAAGCCTTGGAAAAAATGACTGCTTCTAAATTCTGAGGAGTAAGAAACAAGATTGAAAAGGCTTTTGAGTGACACAGGTCAAAAGATTCAGCCTAGTAGCAAAGAACTAATTAAGAATTTTGCCTTCCCATCTGACCTTGAAGGCCTCAAGGAAATCACCATCTCATTGAGAGAAAAGGGTATTAGGGTAAGAAAGTAATATAATAGTTCAAGCTTGGTAGTGATATCTAGGGAAAAAACTTTGGGATTTGCTATTGGCATAAAAAAACTTAAGGAAGAAAACAGAACAGAAACAAGTAATCCAAGCACAAAAAGAAAAACACTGCATGATCTCAATTATAGGTATAATCTAAAAAAAGGTCTAACTCTGAAGTAGAGAATAGAATGGTGGTTAGCAGGGACTGGGGCAAGGGGAGAAGTGGATGGGAAGATGTTGGTCAAAGTATACAAAGCTTCAGTTAGAAGGAGTAAGTTCTTGAGATTTATTCCACAGCATGGTGACTATAGTTAATAATAATGCAATATATTTCAAAATTGCTAAGAATTTGACATTACACACACGCAAAAAAATTTCATACCACACACACGCATGTGAAGTGATGGATATGTTAATTCGCTTGGTTTAATCATTTCATAGTGAATACATATATGAAAGCTTCACATTGTACCCCATAAATATATAAATTATTATTTGTCAAAAATAAAATAATTTTTTTTTAAAAGAAAGAACAGAATCTTATCAGATTTTTGACAGAAATGTATGGCCAAGAAACCATGAGCCTGAACTAAAAATAAAATTGTTTAAAGGCGTCTATTTGAGCCTTGAAACAACAGCAGGGCACTAAAGGGCTGCAAAGCTGTGTACCCTCCTAAGATGGCGGACTCCCCTGCAATCACTTCAAACGTAGCCATTGAGAATAAAGTGCAAGAAGGAACTTGCCAGGACAGAGCTGGGGCCATGGAGACCAACTGAGAAGGGATTGCCTTTCCCAGCAAAATCAAGGTCTAATCAGGAAAGTTCTCCCACCTTCTGGTTGAGAACCTCCACCTTGCCTAGCCAACTGGATTCCATTGTTGCTTTGGGCCTGTGATGACTGTGCTGCCCACTCTTAACCCTGTTCTAAATGGGAGCTTCTAACGTTATGAGGCTTCCCTGCTTCGCCATTGAAAATTGGGAGGTGCTAGGGAGGCGGCAAATAATTTTATTCTCTTCTAGTTCATAAGTCATCAAACCACAGGGATCCTCATTTAGATGTGATGGAGAAGAGAGCACATCACCCAGAGATCCTGAACAGTGACTGAGCAAGGTGCCAGGGCTGAAGGGGACTTAGGGTCCCCCTCTCGGAGGGGTGTGTGGTGTGTGAGGGGAAAAACAAAACAGGAATTTGGTAAACAGTAGGGGAAGCTCTGTTAGAGACTGGCTAGTGTTCACCAAATGTACTTCCTTTCCTCCCACATACACAGATGAGTGACATTTCTCAGCCTCCTTTGCAGTTTTGTATGGCCATGTGACATTCTGGCCAATGGAATGTGGGCAGAAGCAGTATCTGCCACTTCCAGTTCTGATCCATTAAAACCTCCTGTGACACCTTCTTCACTCTTTCTTCCACTATCAGCCAGCTAGGTAGCAAGGGCCAAGGCAACCTTGCAAACCACATGCTAGAGAGAGTCTGAGTCCCTGCATGGCCTTGTGAGGCACAGCAGCCCCTCCACGAAAGCCTGGTACCTCAAGGTAACCATCAGCAAATGGAGAAAACCTAAATTTTACATTAGGAGAAATAAACTTCTGAGGTGTTAAGCCACTGAGATTTCAGAATATATGCTTTAGAACTAGCATCATCTTAAATATGAAAACTTAATACTGGCATGTTCTAAAGGTCAACAACTATGAATATTCCAATGTAATGTAACTAGATGAGTAAATTATGGTGTCAGCATGGAATACTGTGTAACCATTAGGCCAGGCACGGTGGCTCACACCTGCAATCCCAGCACTTTGGGAGGCCAAGATGGGTGGACCACCTGATGTCAGGAGTTCAAGACAAGCATGGCCAACATGGTGAAACCCCGTCTCTACTAAAAATATAAAAATTAGCCAGGTGTGGTGGCAGGCACCTGTAATCCTAGCTACTAGGGAGGTTGAGACAGAACAACAGCTTGAACCAGGTAGGCAGAGGTTGCAGTGAGCCAAGATCATGCCACTGCACTCCAGCCTGGGCAACAGAGCGAGACTCCATCTCAGAAAAAAAAAAAAAGAAAGAAGAGTATAAAGTCATACTGGTTGACATGAAAACACATCTGTGCTACACTACTAAGTGGGAAAAAATTAGGTTAGAAAACAAGATGCAACATAATCCTATTTCAGTGAAGTGGGAAAAAATTAGGTTAGAAAACAAGATGCAACATAATCCCATTCCGGTAAAGTTGTATGGTTAGGTAATCCAGGTTCTGTGAACCTTCTAGAAGGATGTCCCCTAAATAACTAACAGTGAGGAATATGTGACTTCAGTAATCATTTCATCTTCTCCCATGCATATTTCAGGCTTGTTTGACATATTACAATGCCTATATATTTTGTGTTTTATTTTTGCTTTTTGAGACGGAGTCTGGTTCTGTCGCCCGGGCTGCAGTGCAGTGACGTGATCTCAGCTCACTGCAAGATCTGTCTCCCGGGTTCACGCCATTCTCCTGCCTCAGCCTCCCCAATAGGTGGGACTACAGGCACCCGCCACCACACTCGGCTAATTTTTTGTATTTTTAGTAGAGACAGGGTTTCACTGTGTTAGCCAGGATGGTCTTGATCTCCTGACCTTGTGATCCACCCGCCTCGGCCTCCCAAAGTGCTGGGATTACAGGCATGAGCCACCACTCGCAGCCCGATGCCTATGTTTTTAAATATAAAAACAACAAAGCTATGTTTGGGCAGTAAATGTGTTATTTTTCCTCCAGTTGACCCTGTAATGTCCATTTCCTTTAAGAGAGTTCCCCATCAGTATTGAATATTCAATATTGAATATCCTGAAAGCATTACTTCAAGCAAGTTGGAAAACCTATGGGTAAGAAAATAAATAACACGATAATAACAATATAACATGATAATACTCTTATCTAGGCTCAGAGCACATCTGAACATTTCATAGTTATTCTTATTCATGTATAAGAAGTGACATGATGGATTCTGTTCCAAGATGGCCAAACAGGAACAGCTCCGGTCTGCAGCTCCCAACGTGATCAATGCAGAAGATGGTGATTTCTGCATTTCCAGCTGAGGTACCTGTTCATCTCATTGGGACTGGTTGGACAGTGGATGCAGCCCACAGAGGGCAAGCCAAAGCAGGGCGGGGCATCATCTCACCCAGGAAGCACAAGGGGTTGGGGGATTTCCCTTTCCTAGCCAAGGGAATCTGTGACAGATGGTACTGGAAAATCGGGACACTCTCACCCAAATACTGTGCTTTTCCAATAGTCTTAGCAAATGGCGCACCAGGAGATTATATCCTATGCCTGGCTCAGTGGGTGCCATGCCCACAGAGCCTTGCTCACTGCTAGTGCAGCAGTCTGAGATCGACCTGCGAGGCAGCAGCCTGGCAGGGGGAGGGGCATCTGCCATTGCTGAGGCTTGAGTAGGTAAACAAAATAGCCGGGGAAGCTCAAACTGGGCAGAGCCCACTGCAGCTCTCCAAGGCCTGCTGCCTCTGTAGACCCCACCTCTGGGGGCAGGGCATAGCTGAACAAAAGGCAGCAGAAACTTCTGCAGAGTTAAACAAACCTGACAGCTCTGAAGAGAGTGGTGGCTCTCCCAGCACGGTGTTTGAGTTCTGAGAACAGACAGACTGCCTCCTCAAGTGGGTCCCTGACCCCCATGTAGCCTAATTGAGAGATACCTCCCAGCAGGGGCCGACTGACACCTCGTATAGGTGGGTGCCCCTCTAGGATGAAGCCTCCAGAGGAAGGATCAGACAGCAATATTTGCTGTTCTGCAATATTTGCTGTTCTGCAGCCTCCACTGGTGATACACAGGCAAACAAGGTCTGGAGTGGACTTCCAGCAAACTCCAACAGACCTACAGCTGAGAGACCTGACTGTTAGAAGGAAAACTAACAAACAGAAAGGAATGGCATCAACATCAACAAAAAGGACATCTACACCAAAACCCCATTTGTAGGTCACCACATCAAAGACCGAAGGTAGATCAAACCACAAAGATGGGGAGAAACCAGAGCAGAAAAGCTGAAAATTCTAAAAACCAGAGTGCCTCTTCTCTTCCAAAGGATCACAGCTCCTCACCAGCAATGAAACAAAGCTGAACGGAGAATAACTTTGACGAGCTGACACAAGTAGGCTTCAGAAGGTCAGTAATAACAAACTTCTCTGAGCTAAAGGAGGATGTTCGAACCCATTACTAGGAAGCTAAAAACCTTGAAAAAAGATCAGACAAATGGCTAACTAGAATAAACAGTGTAGAGAAGACCTTAAATGACCTAATGGAGCTGAAAACCATGGCACAAGAACTACATGACACATGCACAAGCTTCAATAGCCGATTTGATCAAGTGGAAGAAAGGGTATCAGTGACTGAAGATTGAATTAATGAAATAAAGCAAGAAGAGAAGTTTAGAGAAAACAAAGAGTAAAAAGAAATAAACAAAGCCTCCAAGAAATATGGGACTATGTGAAAAGACCAAATCTATGTTTGATTGGTGTAACTGAAAGTGATGGGGAGAATGGAACCAAGTTGGAAAACACTCTTCAGTATGTTATCCAGGAGAACTTCCCCAACCTAGCAAGGCAGGCCAACATTCAAATTCCGGAAATACAGAGAACACGACAAAGACACTCCTCAAGAAGAGCAAACACAAGATACATAATTCTCAGATTCACCAAGGTTGAAATGAAGGAAAAAATGTTAAGTGCAGCTAGAGAGAAAGGTCAGGTTAACCACAAAGGGAAGTCTGATGACTAACAGTGGATCTCTCAGCAGAAACTCTACAAGTCAGAAGAGAGTGGAAGCCAATATTCAACATTCTTAAAGAAAAGAATTTTCAACCCAGAATTTCATATCCAGCCAAACTAAGCTTCATAAGTGAAGGAGAACTAAAATCCTTTACAGACAAGCAAATGCTCAGAGATTTTGTTACCACTAGGTCTGCCTTACAAGAGCTCCTGAAGGAAGCACTAAACATGGAAAGGAACAACTGGTACCAGCCACTGAAAAACCATGCCAAACTGTAAAGACTATCGATGCTAGGAAGAAACTGCATCAACTAACAGATAAAATAACCTGCTAACATCATAATGATGGGATCAAATTCACATATAACAATATTAACTTTAAATGTAAATAGGCTAAATGCCCCAATTAAAAGACACAGACTGGCAAATTGGACAAAGAGTCAAGACCCATCAGTGTGCTGTATTCAGGAGACCCATCTCACATGCAGAAACACACATAGGCTCAAAATAAAGGGATGGAGGAAGATCTACCAAGCAAATGGAAAGCAAAAAAAAGCAAGGGTTGCAATCCTAGTCTCTGATAAAACAGACTTTAAACCATCAAAGGTCAAAAGAGACAAAGAAGGCCATTACATAATGGTAAAGGGATGAATTCAACAAGAAGAACTAACTATCCTAAATATATATACACCCAATACAGGAGCACCCAGATTCATAAAGCAAGTCCTTAGAGGCCTACAAAGAGACTTAGACTCCCATATAATAATAATGGGAGACTTTAACACCCCACTGTCAGTATTAGACAGATCAACGAGACAGAAGGTTAACGAGGATCTCCAGGACTTGAACTCAGCTCTGCAACAAGCAGACCTAATAGACATCTACAGAACTCTCCACCCCAAATCAACAAAATATACATTCTTCTCAGCACCACATTGCACTTACTCCAAAATTGACCACATAATTGGAAGTAAAGCACTCTCAGCAAATGTAAAAGGTCAGAAATCATAACAAACTGTCTCTCAGACCACAGTGCAATCAAAGTAGAACTCAGGATTAAGAAACTCACTCAAAACTGCACAACTACATGGAAACTGAACAACCTGCTCCTGAGTGACTACTGGGTAAATAACAAAATGAAGGCAGAAATAAAGATGTTCAGTGAGAACAAAGACACAACGTACCAGCATCTCTGGGACACATTTAAAGCAGTGTGTAGAGGGAAACTTATAGCACTAAATGCCCACAAGATAAAGTGGGAAAGATCTAAAATTGACACCCTGACATCACAATTAAAATAAGTAGAGAACAAGAGCAAACACATTCAAAAGCTAGCAGAAGGCAAGAAATAACTAAGATCAGAGCACAACTGAAGGAGATAGATACACAAAAACCCTTCAAAAAAATCAGTGAATCCAGGAGCTGGTTTTTTGAAAAGATCAATAAAATTGATAGACAGCTGGCAAGACTAATAAAGAAGAAAAGAAGCCGGGCACAGTGGCTCATGCCTGTAATTCCAGCACTTTGGGAGGCCGAGACAGGCAGATCACGAGGTCAGGAGATAGAGGCCATCCTGACTAACACAGTGAAACCCCGTCTCTACTAAAAATACAAAAAATTAGCCGGGTGTGGTGGCAGGTGCCTGTAGTCCCAGCTACTTGGGAGGCTGAGGCAGGAGAATGGCATGAACCCAGGAGGCAGAGCTTGCAGTGAGCCGAGATCGCACCACTGCACTCCAGCCTGGGCGACAGCACGAGACTCCTTGTCAAAAAAAAGAAAGAAAAGAAAAGAAAAAAAAGAAAAGAAAGAAGGAAAGAAGGAAAGAAGGAAAGGAAGGAAGGAAGAAGGAAGGAAGGAAGGAAGGAAGGAAGGAAGGAAGGAAGGAAGGAAGGAAGGAAGGAAGGAAGGAAGGAAGGAAAGAAAGAGAAAGAAAGAAAGAAAAGAAGGAAGGAAGGAAGGAAGGAAGGAGAAAAGAGAGAAGAATAAAACAGATGCAATAAAAAATTATAAAGAGGATATCATCACCAATCCCACAGGAATACAAACTACTATCAGAGAATACTATAAACACCTCTACACAAATAAACTAGAAAATCTAGAAGAAATGGATAAATTCCTGGACACATACACCCTCCCAAGACTAAACCAGGAAGAAGTTGAATCTCTGAATAGAGCAATAACAGGCTCTGAAATTGAAGCAATAATTAATAGCCTACCAACCAAAAAAAGTCCAGGACCATATGGGTTCACAGACGAATTCTACCAGAGGTACAAACAGGAGCTGGTACCATTCCTTCTGAAACTATTCCAATCAATAGAAAAAGAGGGAATCCTCCCTAACTCATTTTATGAGGCCAGCATCATCCTGATACCAAAGCCTGGTGGAGACACAACAAAAAAAGAGACCAATATCCCTGTTGAACATCGGTACAAAAATCCTCAATAAAATACTGGCAAACTGAATCCAGCAGCACATCAAAAAGCTTATCTACCATGATCAGGTCAGCTTCACCCCTGGGATGCAAGGCTGGTTCGAGATATGCAAATCAATAAATGTAATCCATCACATAAACAGAACCAACAACAAAAACCATATGATTATCTCAATTGATGCAGAAAAGGCCTTCGACAAAATTCAACAGCACTTCATACTAAAAACTCTCAATAAACTAGGTATTGATGGAACGTATCTCAAAATAATAAGAGCTATTTCTGACAAACCCATCACCAATATCACACTGAATGAGCAAAAACTGGAAGCATTCCCTTTGAAAACTGGCACAAGACAGGGATACCCTCTCTCAACACTCCTATTCAACACAGATTGCAAGTTCTGGCCAGGGCAATCAGACAAGAGAAAGAAATAAAGAGTATTCAATTAGGAAAGGAGGAAGTCAAATTATCCCTGTTTGCAGATGACATGATTGTATATTTAGAAAACCCCATCGTCTCAACCCAAAATCTCCTTAAGCTGATGAGCAACTTCAGCAATGTTTCAGGATAAAAAAATCAATGTGCAAAAATCACAAGTGTTCCTATACACCAATAACAGACAGAGACCCAAATCATGAGCGAACTCCCATTCACAATTGCTACAAAGAGAATAAAATACCTAGAAATCCAACTTACAAAAGATGTAAAGGACTTCTTCCAGGAGAACTACAAACCACTGCTCAGCGAAATAAAACAGGACACAAACAAATGGAAGAACATTCCATGCTCATGGATAGGAAGAATCAATATGGTGAAAATGACCATATTGCCCAAGGTAATTCATAGATTCAATGCCATCCCCATCAAGCTACCAATGACTTTCTTCACAGAATTGGAAAAAACTACTTTAAAATTAATAGGGAACCAAAAAACAGCCTGCATTGCCAAGACAATCCTAAGCAAAAAGAACAAAGCTATAGGCAGCACACTACCTGACTTCAAACTGTACTACAAAGCTACAGTAACCAAAACAGCATGGTACTGGTACCAAAACAGAGAGATAGACCAATGGAACAGAACAGAGCCCTCAGAAATAACACCACACATCTACAACCATCTGATCTTTGAAAAACCTGACAAGAACAAGCAATGGGGAAAGGATTCCCTATTTAATAAATGGTGCTGGGAAAACTGGCTAGCCATATGTAGGAAACTGAAACTGGATCCCTTCCTTACACCTTATACAAAAATTAATTCAAGATGGATTAAATACTTAAATGTTAGACCTAAAACCATAAAAACCCTAGAAGAAAACCTAGGCAGTAACATTCAGGACATAGGCATAGGCAAGGACTTCATGACTAAAACACCAAAAGCAATGGCAACAAAAGCCAAAATAGATAAATAGGATCTAATTAAACTAAAGAGCTTCTGCGCAGCAAAAGAAACTACCATCAGTGTGAACAGGCAACCTACACAATGGGAGAAAATTTTTGCAATCTACCCATCTGATAAAGGGCTAATATCCAAAATCTACAAAGAACTTAAACAAATGTACAAGAAAAAAAAAAAATCAAAAAGTGGGCAAAGGATATGAACAGAAACTTCTCAAAAGAAGACATTTATGCAGCCAACAGACACATGAAAAAATGCTCATCATCACTGGCCATCAGAGAAATGCAAATCAAAACCACAATGAGATACCATCTCACACCAGTTAGAATTGTGATCATTAAAAAGTCAGGAAACAACAGATGCTGGAGAGGATGTGGAGAAATAGGAAAGTTTTACACTGTTGGTGGGAGTGTAAACTAGTTCAACCACTGTGTAAGACAGTGTGGCGATTCATCAAGGATCTAGAACTAGAAATACCATACGACCCAGCCATCCCATTACCGGGTATATACCCAAAGGATTATAAATCATGCTACTATAAAGATACATGCACATGTATGTTTACTGCGGCACTATTCACAATAGCAAAAACTTGGAACCAACCCAAATGTCCATCAATGATAGACTGGATTAAGAAAATGTGGCACATATACACCATGGAATACTATGCAGTCATAAAAAATGATGAGTTCATGTCCTTTTCAGGGACATGGATGAAGCTGGAAACCATCATTCTCAGCAAACTATTGCAAGGACAGAAAACCAAACACTACATGTTCTCACTCATAGGTGGGAAGTGAACAATGAAAACACTTGGACATGGGGTGGGGAATATCACAAACAGGGGCCCGTCATAGGGTGGGGGAAGGGGGAGGGATAGCATTAGGAGAAATACCTAATGTAAATGACGAGTTAATGGGTGCAGCAAACCAACATGGCACATGTATACCTATGTAACAAACCTGCATGTTGTGCACATGTACCCTAGAACTTAAAGTATAATTTTTTAAAAAATGTTTTAAGCCAAAAAAAAAAAAGAAGTGACATGACATAAACTGCCCGGTCTCTGCCCTCCTAACCCTGGGACATCAGGCAGACCTTGAAAGCTGGATATTATCATTTGGGAGGTGAGGAGAAGGCAATGCAATGAAGGTCCCTGCTCTAAAGGCCCTGGTTTGACTTGTACAAGGAAGCAGTAAGGTGCAGAAAGGAGCTTCAGTGGGAGCTATGGCCAGGCTTTGAAATCTTCCCCACACCAGCATGATGACTGGTGTGTCTACCACTGAGCTCCCTGCCTTCCAGTTAGCCAGGGTGAAAAAATAACCAATCCTCTTCTGACACAGATCTCTGTTATTAGGATCACAGAAAAGGTGGCCATGGTGACGATCCTGCCTTTGGGGTTTAGATCATAGACGACTATACCTATGCTTAAATAGCTGTCATAAAAATAGAGTTTTGAGCAGAAATGTGGATCCAGAAAATAGATTTTTAGAAAAATTAAACTACCAATAATGTCCACAGTGAATAGAAAGAGGCTGGTGGCTGAAAATCTATTTAAAGGCTACTGCGACAATCCTGCGTGCATGATGAAGATGGAAAGAGAAAGGAAGAATTTAGGGCGCAAACCCAGGCCCTAAGCATCCAACAGATTCACAGAGTCCATGTACTAAGTGCAGGGAAACTGAGACCACTCCAGGTATCTCAAGCAGAGGAAATTTAACATAGAGAATTGGTTACAAAGATATAGAAAGAACTAGAAGAGAACAAAGGAGAGGGAGAGGGCAGAAGTAAAAAGGAAAAGGGGGTCATAGCTAGACACCTATCATTAATGCTCCTAAACGATGTCCCTCGGCCTGCTTGGCCTGAAGAGGTTGTGCCAGTTGGCTCTGAAGCCACCAAGGAAGTGTTACATCAACTAAGACTGGAGCCCCAGTAAGGGGGTCACCTGCAGGGTTGCCGATGTTCCAACTCACCCCGTCCTTACTATCACTACAGCAACTGCTTGCAATGACCTCACAGTAAAACCCAGAATCAGGAAGTTTTTCTCTCTGTCTTACTGGTCTCCCACCAGTGCCTCCTATTAACAGAATTTAACAGCAAATAAGCTGGCGAGATAGCCTGGGACATGTAGCTTTCCGGCTCCTAGCCCTAGCAGTAAAGAGCAAAGCACAGGAAGGTAAGTGAAAGGCCAGCCTACACTCTTACCCGTTTGTAACAAATGTCCATTGTGAAGGATATGTACAGGGCAATGGTGAGGAAGCAAGGTGATGGGGAGGGTAGGGGTTATAGTCCTTGCCTTCAAGGAAAATCCTAGAGGTAATTTAGAATTGGGGCAACAGCAAAATTGCTCCTGTGACTGTATGGCAATCAGATCATTGAAATTAAATGGAAATGACCAAGTTGGAGCCAGATAAAGCATGCCACGTGCCCTCTCCAGAATTCTCTGTCTGCTATACTAAAAATAACATCTTTCTCTTGTTGACAGAATTGCAGCTAGCACATATGGTACCATTGTGCAAATTTTTAAAAGGTATCTTCTCTGGGGTGCTAAAATATAAAAAGATGTCCTCTCAGGGAGGGTAAATTAGAAAAAGGTGGCATCTCTGAGCTGATGAATTAGAAAAAGGCTTGCCATCCTCAGCACCAGGGCTCCATTCACCCCTCGGCCAGTACCATTATGTGGGATGTCACCTGCACAGTGGCAGGCTGCAGGCCACCTGTAATACGCTACTGTTTGCTAAGCCCTTTTATCTCTCATCTTACATGATCCTCACAATAGTCCCACAAAATAAGCATTATTACTTCCCATCTTACAGTCGTAAAGAATTAAATGGCTTATTCCCAGTCATATACTTAATAAGTGACACAGGAGCTGGTAGAAATGTGAAATCTAATAATAGCTCCTCAACAATAATATTGAGCGCCAACAGTGAGGCAGAAACTGTATGTACTTGAAACTCTACACATATGACCGCAGTCAATTCTCTTAACAGTATGAGGTTGCTAGTATTCTCTGCATTTCACTGGCCAATTTTTGACTGCTAGGAGAACAAGGACATCAGGGTCCCGGGGAAGCCCCCCACCCCGTGCAAACAGTGTGTGTGCCCAGTCCCCAAGCCACCATGAATGGCATTCTTTCATTTATTTTTCTTTTTTTTTGTACTAGTTATTGCCTCACTTAAAGGAGGCCTAAACACAGTGAGATCTGAAGGGACAAGGGGACTGAATAGGAATATCTGAAGCTGGGATTTCCTGTGGGTTTTTCTACGAGTGAAACAAAAAGCTCCTTTGACTCTGGTTCCTTCGGGGTTCCAGGGAACAAGTTGGCATTATCTCTGCACTGAAGGGCCTTTGACTCCCATACTCACTGCAGACAATGCTAAAAGAACACCCAAAGGATTAGTGAAATGGCCTGCCAAGTCCCCAACTTTACAGAAGCTCTCCCTTGGTGGAAACAGCTCACAAGTGACAGCTCTGAAAATTTACAGAGAGCCGGCAAGGTTTGGTGGGAAGGCAATAGACCGAGTCCTCATCCTCTGCTGTCCCAGTGCATACTCAGGTTGGGTACATTTTCATAACGGTTTTATTAAATAGATTTTCACTGTGACTATTTCCTCCCTGGAGCTAAAACACCTGAGAAGCCAAGGAAGAAGGAAAACTGTGTTTAGAGAGAAAGGCAATGACAGACGCCCTGCTGAGCTGAACTTCTTTTAAGGTTAGAATGCCCTCTTTGGGTATGAAATTATAGCAGCAAGAGCAGGGAATTTTCTGAGCCAGAAGAGATTCAGAAACACCAAAATCCACACAATGTCCTAATGGAGAATTGTATAGAGCTTACATTTCATAGAGATGAAAATGTTATATAGGCAAAACCAAAATTCAATTGCACAGTGAAAAAACAAAAGATTTACTGGGTCTAGAACTATAACTCCTATAACAGAGCCAACCTATATGTTTTGTTACACAGCCTTCACTGTCCATGATACATTTGGTATCAATCATCCACACCAAATCTTCTCATCACCAGCAGCACTAGAGATACTCAGAGCCCAAGACAGCATCCTACCCACCAAAAGAATAGCTCACCTTGATTGTCATTGCTGGTTGATATTTAATGGGGCACCTTGACAGTTTCAACCCTTTTCCTTCAGGCCTATCAGTGAAAGCAGTTGTCCAGTTCATCTTGTAAGACCAGCAGGGTCTCCAGAGCATGGACAGACTACAGGGTAGGTTATCATTTGTCCTAAGGCTACAAAATGTGGCATCACAGGATTCATCCAAAAGGCAGCATCGGGAGAGTCTATACTAGTCAGCCCTCCAAAGAGTGTAAGTCAAGCAGGAGAATCCAGGGGTCAGGCCAAGGATCAAAAACCAGGGAGGGGCCCAGCATGGTGGCTCATGCCTATAATCCCAGCACTTTAGGAGACAGAGGCAGGAGGCTTTCTTGAGCCCAGGAGTTCCAGACCATCCTGGGTAACATGGGGAGATCCTGTCTCTACAAAAAATAAATAAAAATAAAAATAGCCAGGTATTCTGACATGCTCCTATAGTCCCAGCTACTTGCAGGGCTGAGGTGGGAGGATCACTTGAGCCCAGTAAGTAGAGGCTGCAGTGAGCTGTGATCATGCCACTGCACTCCAGCATGGGCAACAGAGGGAGACCTTGTCTCAAAAAAAAATACCAAAGAGGTCTAGTGAGCCCACAGTTTTGGAAGCTGAGTTTGGGAGGCACTCCCACTCAGAGCATACTGCTGTGCTGCTTTTATGGAGAAGCCAGCCTGCACTCACACTCTAGGAATGTGCTGAAGCTGGGGGTGAACAGTACAACCCCACGATGTCTTGTGCTTATCTTCCCCAAGACACTCTCCTGTTCATCTGTTCCTCCCTTACGCAGTGCTGCGCCTGGTGGCTCAGAGACCAAACGCAGCATATCAGCAGCCTGTCTCAAGAAACAGAGGCAGTACAATAGTAACTGAGGCTAAGAACTGGAAATGGAGGACGAGGGGAAGAGAGGAAGTGGAGGGAAAGTAGCAAAACAGCTATTAAAAGCACAAATCCATGATGCATCATCTCTAATTCCAAAATCCAAAATTCTCTGAGAACCTCAAGCTTTCTCTAATTCATCTGGCAGTAATCTGACCTGACTGAACTCACATGGTGGCAGAACCTCATGTGCACAGATGTGAAGCAATTTAGAGTCTTTATTTATCCTACTCAGTGGGAACAAGCATCTGTTTTGCTGTAGAAACACTAATGTGATTCAGATAGCATTATATATCTGTAGAAACACCAATGTGAATCAGATAACATTAATCCACTTGGACCTGGATTAGGACAGGAGGGAGCCACAGATCACTGGACAAGCAATAAAGCCAACAGATTATAGGCAGGACTGGCTGCTGGGGACAACACAAGCAAGTTTATAGTAAAAGCAGTTCTCTACACATAAATGATGATAGGTTGTGACAAATACTGATCACACTGGACCTTCACTGCAACTCTGTAAATTGAGGGCTGATATTATCATCCCCATTTTCACAAGGGAGGACACTGAGATCTAGAGACACTAGAGGACTTATACAGGACCCTGACCCTCCTTCCCCATCCACGTCCTTTCCACCTGGCCATTCAGCTGGTTGTGGTTAACTATCACTTATCCACAACAATAACAAACAAGTTGAAGTATGTTGATCACAATTTAAATGATGTTTGCCTTTGGGATGTACCTCTGTGCTTCCAGGAGAAGATGCATTTGTCCATTGTTTCAGGAATGCACCATACTTCATGATAAATGATGAACGCAGGAGGTGTTGGGAGCACCAGAGGTGTAAGGGTTGGCTAGGGGGATGCTGCAGTGTCCCATGCTTCATCAGTCTCCTAAATCCACTCCAAATTAAAATCATGATGATGTGCTTTGCTATGGGGAATGGACATTTTTCTCTCATGAAACATGTAGATGGAGGCTCCTTTAGAGATTTTTGTCACTTTTGGCATGTTGATCTTGAACATGCACTCTAAATGAAAAGTGTGCTTGTGAACCCAAGCAACATTAAGACAAGTGCCTTGTGCTCCTCTTTCTAACCCAACTGTTACCTAATCCTCTCCACGTGATGTTTCAAGAGCCACTCCTGCTTGAGGGCAATTCTACCTACTCCTGCATGTCATGGTGGCTATATTACACATGCTGTTTTAAAGCAATCCAGTTCAATAAGTCTTTATTGTTACTATAAGTCTAACATGAATTATAAGAAGGCAAATGAGACAAGGTTTGTCCTCAAGAAATTTACCCCAGACTAATACAAAGACATACCCAAAACAGTGGATTTCTCTCCACTAAATTCCTGCTGATTGACACTTTCCCTGCTCTGTGATAATTAATAATTATTCATTTTATTGGCAAAGGCAGTCTCCTAATTTGGATGTTGTCTTTTAAAAAGGATCTTTTACTCATTGAAAAAGAAAATAAGGAGTAAACACAGCAATAGGTAAAAAATAGGCTGGTATAAAAATAGACACATAGATCAATGAAACAGAATTAAAAACTCAGAAATAAATCTACATATTTACAACCAACTGATCTTTGACAACATTGACAAGAACATACACTGGGCAAAGGACACCCCTTTCAATAAATGATATTGGGAAATTGGATGGCCATATGCAGAAGAATGAAACTGGACCTCTATACCTCACCATAAACAAAAATCAACTAAAGATGAATTAAAGTCTTAAAAATAAGACCCAAAACTATAAAAATACTAGAAGAAAAGTAGGGAAAACTCCTCTGGACATTGGTCTATGCTAAGAATTCATGTGTAAGACCTCAAAAGCACAGGCAACAACAAAAAGAAAACATAAACAAATGGTACTTAGTTAAACTAAAAAGCTTCTGCAGAGCAAAGGAAATAATCAACAGACTTAAGAGACAACCTGCAGAATGTGAGAAAATATTTGCAAACTATGCATCCAACAATATTCAGAATATGCAAGGAACCCAAACAATTCAACAACAACAACAAAAATAATTCCATTAAAAAGTGGGAGAAGGACGTGAATAGACATTTTTCAAAAGAAGACATACAAATGGCCAACAGGTATATGAAAAAATGTTCAACATTACTACTAATCAAAGAAATGCAAATTGAAATCACAAGATGCCATCCTATGCCAGTCAGAATGGCCATTATTAAGAAGTCAAAAAGTAACAGATACTGAAGAGAATGCAGTGAAAAGTGAAAAATATAACTATTGCTGGGAATATAAATTATTAAAACCTCTACGGAAAACAGTATGGAGATTTCTCAAAGAACTAAAACTAAAACTACCATTTAATACCGCAATCCTACTACTGCATATCTACCCAAAGGAAAAGAAATCAATGTATCAGAAAAATACGTGGACTCACATGTTTATCAAAGCAATATTCACAACAGCAAAGATATGGAATCAACCTACATGTTCATCAACAGAGAACTGAATAAAGAAAATACAGTGAACATACAAAAGGGAAAACTATTCAGCCATAAAAAATGAAATCATGCCTTTTGCAACAACATGGATGGAACTGGAAGCCATTATCTTAAATGAAACAAGTCAGACACAGAAAGACAAATATCACATGGTCTCTCCTACAAGTGGGAGCTAAATCATGTCCACACATGGATATAGAAAGTGGAATAACAGACAGTGGAGACTCAGAAGGGTGATGATAGGAGGGGTGAAGGATGAGAAATTATTCAATGGGTACAATGTACACTATTTGGGTGATGGACATCCTAAAAGCTCTGACTTGACCATTAGGCCAACTATGCATGTAATGAAATTGCACTGTACCTCATACATTTATATAAATAAAAAAACTAATCGTTTGACCCAGCAATCCCATTACTGGGTATATACCCAAAAGACTGTAAATCATTCTACTATAAAGACACATGAGCATGTATGTTTATTGCAGCACTATTTACAATAGCAAAGACTTGGAACCAACCCAAATACCCATCAATGATAGACTGGATAAAGAAAATGTGGCACATATACACCATGGAATACTATGCAGTCACAAAAAAAGATGAGTTCATGTCCTTTGCAGGGACATGGATGAAGCTGGAAACCATCATTGTCAGCAAAATAACACAGGAACAGGAAGCCAAACACCATACGTTCTCACTCATAAGTGGGAATTGAACAATGAGAACACATGGACACAGGAAGAGGAACATCACACACACACCGGGGCCTGTCAGGGGATGGAGGGCGAGGGGAGGGAGAGCATCAGGATAAATACCTAATGCATGCGGGACTTAAAACCTAAATGATAGGTTGATAGGTGCGGCAAACCACCATGGCACATGTATACCTATGTAACAAACCGGCATGTTCTGCACATGTATCCCAGAACTTAAAGCAAAATAAAAAAAAAAACTTTTTTTAATAAAATTAAAAAGCAGAATAAAATTTTAAAGATAGTGTTGATATAAATTCATATCAAGATTAGCTGAAGGGAAAGTAACTCCCATAAGACATCTCATTCTGTTTCTGCTGAGCCTGTTCTGACTCCTTGAAATGAGAAAAACAGGGGTAATAATAATATAGTTTATCATTTATTACCTTATGCTTTTCAAAAAAAGTTTCAAAAAACTTTTACACACGATCAATATTTGAATGAATGCACTTAGATAATCCCAAATCACACAGTCAAGAAAATATATAAAAGTTAAATTCAAATGATAGAATTTGTCCATTTTTCCATTCAAATTACAATTTAAGTCAAGTAAAGAAAGACACACAAAAGCTGTATGATTAGGAGGGAGTGCAGTGCTCATCCTCCTGTCCCTAAGGCCGATTAGCCAGTTGGGTGAGAGATGAGATCATGAGTTCTGGGTCAGTGAGTCATTCCCTTTCACCGTGGCCCCCAGACACAAACAGCTGCAGGTCTCCCAAAGCGTGTGTCCACCCTACAGAGCTGCCACCATACAGAGGAGAAAATGTGGGTGAAAGTAAGCAACACCACAACCAGGAAATTAACTCAGTATTCTACAAATGGAGAACTACGTATCCCTTTCTGAATGAAGAGCAGCACATTTCACACAGAGTGTGGAAATCAATATTGAGTACATTGTTTTCAAAATTGTCATACCTAGGAGTAAACCCAGCAATAGGTAAATTATGAATTAAAGGAGTCCTTCTTTCTTCCTCCATCTATCCATCTATCCAGCCTCTAAGGTATTTATTAGGTATCTACTAGGTGCCAGATACCTCTTAACGATTTTGATACATCCTGATGTGCCCAATCATTCTGATGAAACAATATCAGAAACTTTATGAGAATTAGTTCTCTTTTTTCCATGGGACTATAGGCTTCTCAATGGTATAGACAATACTATCTATTTAAATTTATATGTCAATTTATATATATGCAAACATAAGTATATATACTTTTTTTATATTCAAGAGCTACCATAGTATCTGCCTATATAGTGTATGCATCTCAATAAATATTTAAACTGAACTGAACTTCTGAAACTCTTGATTGGTTTCAAAAGATATAAAAATAATAGACTTGGTTAATCTATGCATTGGATTAATCCATCCTAAATATAATTAACAGTTTGGTCTAATCCAGTGAGAATAGAGTAAACCATAAGTGTACCACATAGATGAGGGAGTAAGGAGATAAACCAGACGACTTCTTTCAGCTGAAGAAGTCTACACCGGAGTCAGAAAAACACGTTATATCCATACCAAACTATAACAGAAGAAGGAGAGAACAGATGATTCCAGAGAACCAGGGAAGGCTGAGAAGCATTATTGATTTGCTAGATCATAAATAAGGGATGACATTTTGATGTGTTCAGATTGGGAGCAAGGAAGATGGGTTCTGTAATATTCTTGGTGGGCAGAATAATGTGCGCAATAAAAAGGCCAGAGTGTCCGTTTTAGGTGTTTAAGGGCCAGTGTACGGAAGGCTTGAAAAGGGATGCTAAGAATTTGCTTGGGGGCAGATAATGAGTTTCTGAAAGCCCTGTCCACAGAGGAACAATAACCCAATCAGATCTGTGCCTTGTGAGGACTGTCCTGGCAGCAGTGCGCAGGCCTGGCTGGACATAATGACACAATCCAGCAGAGACATAACGACACAATCCAGTATCAGAACTGGGCAGACACAGGAAGGCCTGGAACACCTTCTGAAGAGGCATCCTAGGTGTGGCTGTTAAGCTCTAAGGCCTAAGAATACCAGGCTCCCTTAGTTCTTCTCTCTAGACTGGATGGCCCTTGAGAACAATCTACATTTTTGTTTTGGGGGGTTTTGTTTGTTTGTTTGTTGTTTTTGTTTTTTTAGAGACAGGGTCTCGCTACGTTGTCCAGGCTGGAGTGCAGTGGCTATTCACAGGCACAAGCATAACGCACTGCAACCTTGAACTCCTGGCCTCAAGCAATCCTCCCACCCCAGCCTTCCAAGGAGCTGGGACTATAGGCATGCACCACCATGCCTGGCACTCTACATCTTTAAGTACCCTGCAATGCACAACACTGTGCTGTGTATACAGTCGGTGCCAGTAAGTGTTTGTGAATGAATAAATAAATACAATAGGAGAAATTAATGGATGAGTTAATGTCTCTAGGAGATAATTCTATAAGGAACACAAAATGATTAATAGAGTCGAGGTAATTTAAGGCCCCCAAATCTACTGTTTAAATTGAATACAGATGATCTATCCCCAAGGACAGTGTCTCACATTTCATTTTGCTTGGCCTGCAGCTATAATACAAAAACACTGGGGAAACATTAAGACTTGTACTGAAATATGCGAACTTTTTTTCTTCAGAAGATTTATGATCCCAAAACAGCTCTTGCAACTCTAAGTTTCCAGTGTAGCAGAAACATAAGAACCCCATTTTACCTCTGTATTTACTTTTTTTTTTCACTTGACCACTGTAAAATAATCTTCGTTTTCCTATCAGTGTTGGAGTAAGATGAGGCATGCTTTCACTTATAAATGCAAAACACGCACATTCTCCTGTGTTAAAGATAAAGTCCAACAATCAATCTACTCACAGATCAGGAGATGACAGGTACAGGCCGGCCGCGGCGGCTCACTCCTGTAATCCCAGCACTTCAAGAGGCCGAGGCAGGCAGATCACTTGAGGTCAGGAGTTCAAGACCAGCCTGGCCAACATAGTGAAACTCTGTCTCTACTAAAAATACAAAAATTAGCTGTGCATGGTGGGGTATGCCTGTAATCCCAGCTACTTGGGAGGCTGAGGCAGGAGAATTGCTTGAACCTGGGAGGAGGAGGTTGCAATGAGCCAGGACTGCACCACTGCACTCCAGCCTGGGTTACAGAGTGAGACTCCGTTTCAAAAAAAAAAAGAGATGACAGGTATGATAAAGAAAAGTTAGGTAGGTGTACATGTCACAAAATGCAATTTCAACTCAGATTCCACACTCAGGACACAACTTACTCATTAAACTTTAGATATTTCACCTTTCAACCTGTGAAAGCGATTAGTCTCCATGCAGGGCCACCTGTCAAATGCACGTTTCTATTCCTGGTAGATTTGTTCACCTGGGTGAACACAATTGTGTTAATGACTAATATCAATTCTAGACCTGTATAGCTCTGGGGAGTTAAAGTAGCTACTACATTCAGGCAGATGACTGCAAAGAAGTTATCTAGGCTTCCTGAAATGGAACCACCTGGGTGAGGGAAGGAAGCAAAATGTGAAAGCCCAATGAGCAGGGAATAGGAAATTTACACAGTAGCTCAAATCCTGCACAGTCCCAATCCTGCAGGACAATGACCACAGCATCTTAGCGCTGGAAGGGTTCCCATTCGTCATTCCATGCAGCCCCCTCCCCCATGCAGAACCTCCATGACAGTCCCCCTAGAGTCATCCAACACTGCCCTACATACTTCCAATGACAAAAAGTTCTCTGTCTTTCATGGTAGCCTATTCCATCAATGGATAACTATTTTTAGCAAGTTTTTTTTTTTAATTTAGTCAAAATGTGATAGCTTTCTAATGTGTGGCTCTCATGCTAATTCTAATTCTGAGCCAAGTAGGCACTCAATAAATGTCGAATAAACAAATAATGAATTCATGAACAATTTTTTTTTTTTTTTTTTTTTTTTTACAGAGTCTCTCTCCGTAGCCCAGGCTGGTGTACATGATCTCAGCTCACTACAACCTCCGCCTCCCAGGTTCAAGCAATTCTCCAGCCTCAACATCCTGAGTAGCTGGGATTACAGGCTCAAGCTACCACACCCAGCTAATTTTTGTATTTTTACTAGAGATGGGGTTCCGCCATGTTGGCCAGGCTGGTCTCGAACTCCTGACCTCAGGTTATCTGCCCACCTCAGCCTCCCATACTGCTGGGATTACAGGCATAAGCCACCACACCCGGCCGAAAATCTAAGTTTTTAAGAGCCATTATGGCTCAAAAAAAAGGGATTCAGTTCAATTCATTTAATGTATCTTAAGCAGGGATGAATTACACAGAACTATGAAATGAAACACAACTTAATGAAAACAGTTCTAAGTAAGCGAAGAGGAACCAGGTTCTAACAATCGCTCTGCTGCTGTTCCTCAGTGTTCTCACCTGTAAAATAAGGATGCCAGATTACATGATCTCTACTGCCACTTACAACATTCAATATTCTACAATAAATATATGATTTATCTTCAGAGATTGCTGTTCCTCAGCTCAAGGAGCTTACAGTCTTATTTACATTTCTCTGAGAGTTCAAAATCTGAACTCTGAAAAATAAAGGATAAAATTCCATTCATGACAGGCAAATGTTGTGGCTGAACGGGTAGAATTTTATCCACTTTTTTTTATGATGAGCAAGCACAAGGCCATGTGGCTGGAAAATTAAGCTGAAGTTGACATGAGAAAAATCATGTGGGGCTACTTATTTCAATCACAGTCAGGCATCACTTATTGACAGGGACAGGTTCTGAGAAATGTGTCATCAGGTCATTTTGTCATGCAAACATCGTAGAGTGTACTCACAAAAACCTAGATGGTATAGGCCATGACACACCCAAGCTATACTGTATAGCCTATTATTCCTAGGCTACAAACCTGTGCAGTATGTTGCTGTACTGCACACTATAGGCAGTTGTAACACAATGGCAAGTACTTTTCCATCTAAACATATCTAAACATAGACAAGATACAGTAAAAATACACTATAAAAGATGAAAAATGGTCACCTGTATAGGAGGCTTATCATGCATGGAGGACTGGAAGTTGCTCTGGGTGAGTCAGTGAGTGAGTGGTGAGTGCATGTGAGGGCCGAGGACATAATTTTATGCTACCGTATTTATAAACACCGTACACTTAGGCTATACTAAATTCATTTAAATTTTTTTCTTCAACAACAAATTATCTCTAGTGTACCGTAACTTTTTTTACTTTATATATAATTTTTTAATTTTTTTTAACTTTTTGACTTTTTTATAATGACACGTAGCTTAAAACACAAATACATTGTGCAGCTATACAAAAATATTTTTTCTCTATATCCTTATTCTATAAGCTCCTGTTTTTAATTTTCATTTTTTTACTTTTGAAACTTTTTGTTAAAAACTAAGACACAAACACACACACTAGCCTGGGCCTACCCAGGGTCAGGATCGTCACCGTCCCTGCCTTCCACCTCCACACCTTGTCCCATTGGAAAGTCTTCAAGGCAAAAACATGCATGGAGCCATCATCTCCTATGACAACAATGCCTTCTTCTGGATACCTCCTGAAGGACCTGCCTGAGGCTGGTTTACAGTTAACTTTTTTTTTACTAAGTAGAAGTCCACAAAATAACAACAAAATGTATAGTAAATACTAGGCAATAGGAAATTGTCAGACCACTCTCACATATGTGACATTGACCAAAACGTCATTACGCGAGGCATAACTGCACTTATTTTGAGACTCCGTTTCTACATACATAGTTCTCAGTAGCATCATTTGTTAAATAAGGATGCCGACATCTTACCTGCCAGAACACAAGGAGTTTAGCCAATTGCTATTTTGAAGCTTCATCTGAAAATAAGTTCTGTGATTCTGTTTATAAGTCAGTGACCAGTGACCCTGGTGACTGGAGGGAGCCCACAATGTCTAGCATCCATTTCTGAATCATGACAAAAAGCAAGTGGCCAAAGGGGAAATGGGGCAGGGAAAGGAAGCAGATACAGGACCAGTAGTCATAAAAGAGGCTGTACGCACCATGTTAGTCCCTGCCTACCTTCTACAGCTAAATGTCAGTATTTCATTCATTGCCCAGCCACAGTTCTCTCTTCCTGCTTCTACTTGGTATGAACATTTGAAAGCTGATTGCAAAGTCTTGGCTCAAGAGAAGCAGCCGGTGAACTCTGGTTTTGAAAGAAAAAATGGATTCTGAATGGCTAAAGCATCTGGAATTTTAAAAATTACGTGATTGTTGCACAGAAGTCATTCGTTAAGGAATTTTTACCACAGAGTCATTAAAGTTAGGAACTAACAACGGAAGACTCCTCGAGGCTAAAAGTCTTGTATTACTAAAGGGTGCTGACTGAAAAATGGCTCTTCACCGGTGGTTCCAGCTGTGCCAGGAGGGGACCCTCCTCAACCCAGGGTGGCTGCCAAGGGAATCTCTGGAAGCAGTGGGGTCTGCTTGGGTTGCATGAGAACACAGCATATAAAATGAATCACCATCATTATTATCAAAAGAATGATTGTGGCCAGGTGCAATGGTTCACATCTGTAATCCTACTACTTTGGGAGGTCAAGGCTGGAGAGTTGCTTGAGGTCAGGAGTTCAAGGTCAATCTGGCCAACATAAGGAGACCCCATCTTTTTTAATTAAAAAAAGAAAAAAAAAAAAAAAAAGAATGAATCTAATTCTGGTCTAATGACCCTAACCTAAAATAGGTTAATTTTTGTACTCAGAAAAATAGGTATATTTTTGTACTCAGAAACTTTGTGTGCTGGTCTTTAAATCTTGTTTAAAGGGCCGGGTGTGGTCTCAGAAACTTTGTGCACTGGTCTTTAAGTCTTGTTTAAAGGGCGGGGCGCAGTGGCTCATGCCTGTAATCCCAGCATTTTGGGAGGCTGACGCAGGCAGATCACAAGGTCAGGAGATCGAGACCATGCTGGCCAATATGGTGAAACACCGTCTCTATTAAAAATACAAAAATTAGCTGGACATGGTGGTGGGCACCTGTAATCCCAGCGACTCCAGAGGCTGAGGCAGGAGAATCCCTTAAACCCAGGAGGCGGAGCTTGCAAGTGAGCCGAGATCGTGCCACTGTACTCCAGCCTGGGGACAGAACGAGACTTGTTTAAAACTTGTCCAAAGTTCACCATTGTACCGTCTCTTTGCTCTGAAGGTCCTGCATCAAACTTTAACCAAAACCACAATACAATTCAAACATCAACAATTTAGTCTCTAATCCTTTGCCAATCAAAATTTTTAGATTTAAAAAAAAAGAAAAAGTTTTAATGAGCATAATAAATTGGCTTTTTTTCTACATTAATGTCATAATGTTTGAGCAATTAGCAAGTACTATTTTTGTCATTTAACAAAAAACAACAATAGTTTGCATCTCACTTTTGAAATAGACACAAATGGATGCATGCAGCATAGAAATGGGTTACAAGGACAGAGACACCAAGCTATTTGTCTACCTTGGTGAGATTACAGTCGTTTTTAGTGTTCATTTACTTGTTTGTAATTTTCTGTGCTTCCCGTAATGAGCATGCATTGCTTTTGGAAACACAAAAACCAATAAGATAAACAATTTAGGAAACAAATAAACTAGGAATTGTTTGTGCAGCACAGAAACAGAGCCTTCACGCTCCTCTCAGAAGTTTCTGCTTTCTTCTGGAGGCATCTTGGGTGGGCAATGAACTTCCTGCAGAAAAGTCCTGGGGCCCAGCCTTGCAAAGTAGCCACGACACCCAAAGCCTCGATTTCTGTTTACGCCTCATGTGCTATCGTAAGGGTTCTGGCAAATGAGTGTTGAAACAAAACAATCCAGATACCACTTTGAGATTTGCGATGAGATCTTGCAACCTGTTCTTTCAATGTTTTAATAACTTTTCTGCAAATTGTCATCATTTGTTTTACAAGAAGACAAAGTATATTTTATAAAACAAGGCTGCAGGAAATTAAAATTATGCCAGAGCCTCTTTTGCCAGGACTAACAATTCACTCTTACATTTCGGGTCTACAGATATGCAGGATGGAGTTTGGGCCTGGTGGCTCATGCCTGTAATCCTAGCGCTTTGGGAGGCCAAAGTGGGAGGAATGATTGAAGCCAGGAGGTGGAGACCAGCCTGAGCAACATAGCAAGACTCCGTCTCTAAAAAAAATAATTAGGTGGGCATGGTGGCATGCACCTGTAATCCCAACTACTCAGAAAGCTGGAACAGGAGGATCACTTGAGCCCAGGAGTTCAAGGCTACAGTGAGCCATGATTGTGCCACTGCACTCCATCCTGGGTGACAGCGCAAGACCCTATCTCTTAAAGAAAAAAAAAAATTACCTAAATTCTAATACAGGTCTGTTCTGAATCACAGCTCCACGCTATAATTTCAGTTTGGCAAGTCGCCAAGAACACAGTTGTGAGTAGCACCCACGCCGGGGTTCTAATCCTGGCTTTACACTTAAGAGCTCTGTGAGCTTGGGAACCAAGCAGGGTGACCCTGAACCTCAGCTTTGCCACAGGGAAATGAGGACTGTAATCCCAGTCCCATAAAGATGTGGGGAGGATTTCATCAAAGGAATTCATAATAAAATGTCTGGCACATTTTAAGTTCTAAAAACCTGCAGATGTTACCATTCCCTCCTAGTACTATCATGTTTTATTTGTGCATAGTGACTCATACTCCACAAGGTGCTTTCAGATCTTTTGCCCCATTTGATCCTCAGGCAATGTGATCATTACAAAAGGCAGTAATTACTACCCCCATTTTTCTTTTATCTTTTTTGTAAACAGATGAGAAAACAGGCTCAAAGTCAAAGAGCCCGAAAAGCGGGTGTCTTGTCCAGGGCTCTTTTTGCTCTGTGGCACGGAACTGAACCTCAGAGGACTTCACGTACCATGCCCAGGACAAGAAAACTACATTTATTTTTAAATGCCCTACCATTCCTACGTTAATCAAATCAAACTGGTATTCTCACATTACTCGTAATGATTTAGATTTTGCCTAGGAAAAATGGCAACTAAGGTTTTTTGAGATACTAGGTATCTCAGGCATTGGGCAAGGTGCTTCACTTCCACCATCACAGTTAAACCGTATAACAACCCTATGAAGTAGGTACTGTCATAGTCTCCTGCATGTCCAGGATTGACATGCAGGCAGATTTTCTCCAAACTCCAGTTCCTATGGTCCTAGTGCTGTCCAATTCAAATTTGTCCAGTCGATGATAACACTTTGCAAACTGATTTCCCATACAACAAACCTAGCAACACAGGGAGGCCAGGTTATGAGTGTTCTCTTTTACATTTCAGGAGACGGACGCTCTGAGAGGTTAAACGACTGACCCAGCCCTGTCCTCACCCAGCAAGGGCACATGGCAGCACTCCCTAACTCCAAATCTCACTGTCTTTGGAAAACCTCACATTTTAAGAGTCAGAAGGTAGAAGTGCTGTCATTGTTGAAAAACAACCATCCACTCAGTGGTCATCACTAAGAGTTGACAGCGACACCCGCGCTCCAGGCGGTGGAAACGGAGCAGTCTCCGGCTTCGGCCGTGGCCGTTACAGTAGCCAAGTAGGAAGTGGGCGGTGCACTGATTTCAGAGCAGCCCCTAGGGAAGGCAAAGGCACCAGTTCCTGGTTCGGCTCCCAGCCTCCTCCCTCCAGGTCCCCGAAGGGGTGGAACCCGAGATCCAGCTGGGTCTTGGGGTTAGGCGGGCGGGACGTCCCCTGTCCCGAGGGGGCGCGGGCTGGGGCGCACTGCAACGAGAGTGTGGGCCGCGCAGGTGTCCCGGGACGGATCCAAACCCCTGCAACCTTTCCCGGTCACCTGGACACGCAGCGGGGGCGCGGGTCAGACGCCTGCAGTTTCGCAAACTGCCGGTCCCCGGGGATTGCTCCACAGTCCTAGGTCAGGGACCTGGCCCGACTCGCTCTTCTCTCAACCTCGCAGGCCGCGCGTCCTGCCTCAGTTTCCCTCACCTCGAAAGGGGTTGTTAACAGAGGCACGCCCTGACCTACAGGACTTCCTGGAGGCCAGAGCGCGCCCTCCCTGCCAGGACCCAGCAGGACGTGCTAGGACGCGGTGGCAGCTCCCCTACCTGCGCGGTGGCCCACGCCGCCGCCGCCGCCGGCGGCCGGGGCGCCCTGGGGACCCCCACCTGGCATGCGCCCCTCTGCCAGCTCCTCCCGCTCCGCCTGGGCCGCCTCCTGCTCGCTCCCCGAGGGGGAAGGGAGCAGCGCGCCGGACGGGAAGTGAGGAGGGGGCTGGCGACGAAGGGGGCGGCTCCTTTCTTCTCCTCAGCGAGGCCGCTGTTTCCTTTCCAGCATTGGCCCCTCACGCGCGCGCGCGCGCGCGCACACACACACACATACACACACACAGAGACACACACACACACACACACACACACACACACGCAGCTGGGGCGGGCGGGGCCAGCGGCCCTCATTGCCTGTCTCCGGGATCTCGGGACCTCAGAAAGTTTGCTTTCACTCTGACTCATTTCTGGAGGAAACAAGAGGGGAAGTGCAGGAAGCCTCCAGGATGGGGTACAGGAGAGCGCCTTCCAGACGCGTGATTTGAGAAGTGACCACACAGTGATGGAGAAGATGCAGGGATCTGAGGGACTCATTTGTACAAAGTGGGGGCGGGGAGGCGGAGTGGGGATGACTGATGACCTTGGAAAGAGATGAGTGGGAGCAGATGTTTAGAAATGAGTTGGGATTCCAACTTCTAGCATCTTCCAGCAGCTCCGGGCTGGTTCCAGGACACAGGAGTCCACGCAAGCTCCTAGGCAACTGACTCATCCCCTTCACCCCTTCTCTTTGGTTCATTCAAGGAAGCTACTGGAGCACCCCCTAGGTAGCACCTGCTATAGGACAATGGGTGCAAGGAAGGGCTACACATGGGCTCTTTGTCATTAAGCAGCTCACCTCCAGGCTAGAAGGAGAGCACGTGCATAGAAAACCAAATCACAACATGAGATAGAATGTGCCATGTGCCAGAGGCTTGGCACAAAACCTCTTGCAGATGGTTCAGGGATAGGAGGGAGAACTGTGAAGAAGAAGGAGAAGGAGAAGGAGAAGGAGAGAAGAAGAAGGAGAAGGAGAAGGAGAAGGAGAAGGAGAAGGAGAAGGAGAAGGAGAAGAAGAAGAAGAAGAAGAAGAAGAAGAAGAAGAAGAAGAAGAAGAAGAAGAAGAAGAAGAAGAAGAAGAAGGAGGAGGAGGAGGAGAAGGAGAAGAGGAGGAAGAGTTGGGGAGACGTTCTGCAGGAATGGGAAGGATCTCCTCAGAACGAGAGGAGTTAGAACTAGAGGAAGGCTGAGGTCCTTCAAAAGCTGAAGATCCTTAAGACTGAAAGCACACCGTTGTGCTTAAAATCAGTGTGTTTGCCCGGCATGGTAGTGCACTCCTGTAGTCCCAGCTACTCGGCAGGCTTAGGTGGGAGGATTGCTTGAGCCCAGGAGTGAGCTATGATGGGGCCACTGCACTCCAGCCCAGGTGACAGAGAGAGACTCCCCACACCCCCACCATGTCTCTAAAAATAAATAAATGTATGAATATCTAAGGCCGGGCACTTTGGGAGGCCAAGGTGGGACATTCACTTGAGTCCAGAAGTTTGAGACCAGCCTGGGCAACATAATAAGACCCTCTTTTTTGTTTAACTTTTATTTTAAGATCAGTTTGTTACATAGGTAAACTTGTGTCATGGGTGTTTGCTGTACAGAGTATTTTGTCACCCAGATATTAAGCCTAGTGTTCATTAGTTGTTTTCTTGATCATCTCCCTTCTCCGACCCTCCACCCTCCAAAAGGCACCAGTGTGTGCTGTTCCCCTCTATGTGTCCATGTGTTCTCATCATTTATCTCCCACTTATAAAGTGAGAACATGCTGTGTTTGGTTTTCTCTTCTCATGTTAGTTTGCTAAGGATAATGGCCTCTGGCTCCATCCATGTCCCTGCAAAGGACATGATCCCATTCATTTTTATGGCTGCATAGTATTCCATGGTATATATGTACTATATTTTCTTTATCCAGCCTATCATTGATGGGCATTTAGATTGATTCCATATCTTTGCTGTTGTGAATAGTGCTTCAGTGAACATGTGTGTGCATGTGTCTTTGTAAAAGAATTATGTATATTCCTTTGTCATAGGATTGCTGGGTCAAACAGTATTTCTGTCTTTAGGTCTTTGAGGAATCACCACACTGTGTTCCACAACAGCTGAACTAATTTACACTCCCACCAACAGTGTAAAAGTGTTCCTTTTTCTCCACAACTTCTCCAGCATCTGTTATTTTTTGAGTTGTTAATAATAGCCATTCTAGGCCGGGCGCGGTGGCTCACACCTGTAATCCCAGCACTTTGGGAGGCCGAGGCGGGTGGATCACGAGGTCAGGAAATGGAGACCATCCTGGCAAACATGGTGAAACCCCGTCTCTACCGAAAATACAAAAAAATTAGCCGGGCATGGTGGCAGGCACCTGTAGTCCCAGCTTCTAGGGAGGCTGAGGCAGGAGAATGGTGTGAACCTGGGAGGCGGCAGAGCAGTGAGCAGATTGTGCCACTGCACTCCAGCCTGGGTGACAGAGCAAGACTCTGTGTCAAAATAATAAGAATAATAATAATGATGATGATGATAGCCATTCTGACTGGTGTTAGATAGTGTTTCATTGTGGTTTTGATTTGCATTTATCGGATAATCAGTGATGTTGAGCTTTTTTTCATGACTGTTGTCCGCGTGTATGTTTTCTTTTGAAAAGTGTCTGTTCATGTTCTTTGCTCACATTTTAATTGGGTTGTTTGGTTTTTTTCTTGAAAATATCAGTTTCTTATAAGATGCTGGATATTAGATCTTTGTTAGAGCACAGTTTGGAAAATTGTTTTCCCATTCTGTAGGTTGTCTGTTTACTCTGTTGATAGTTTCTTTTGCTGTTCAGAAGCTCTTTAGTTTAATTAGATCCCATTTGTCAATTTTTGCTTTTGGCATCTTCGTTATGAAATCTTTGCCCATGCCTATGTCCTGAATGGTATTGCCTAGGTTGTCTCGCAGGGATTTTATAGTTTGGGTTTTACATTTAAGTCTTTAATCCATCTTTAGTTAACTTTGTATAAAGTGTAAGGTAGGAGTCCAGTTTCAATCTTCTGCATATGACTAGCCAGTTATCCCATCACCATTTAGGAAATTCTTTACCCATTGCTTGGCAAAACCCTTTCTATAAAGAAAAAAAATTAATTAGCCAGCACAGTGGCCTGTACCTGTAGTCCCAGCTACTTGGGAGGCTGAAGCAGGAGGATCACTCTAGCTCAGGAGGTTGAGGCTGCAGTGAGCAGTGATTGCACCACTGCCTTCCAGCCTGGGCTAATAGAGTGAGACCTTGTCTCAAAAAAGAGAGAGACAGAGAGAGAGACCTTAAATCCTGCCTGAATTTTTCCTAGCAGCCTGCCCTTCAAATTTCAAACTTGCTAGACCTTAAAATCAAGTGAGTCAATTCCTTAAAATTAATCTTTCTCTTCTCTCTCTCTCGCCTCTTTCTCTTTTTCTTCTCTCTCTCTTTTTCTATCTCTTTCTCCTCTTTCTCTTTATCTCTCTCTGTTTCTCTCTTTCTCCTCTCTCTGTCTCTTTCTCTTCTGTCTTCTCTCTCTCTCTCTATCTATCTATCTTCTGTCCTCCTCCCACTTGCTCACTCCTTTCTTTGGGTCTTCTCCATCAGTTTCTCCCCTTCTACCCACCCCTTATCTTGGACCTCCCCAGAATTGAATCCATAGCCTGCTTCTTTTCTTGAGCATCTCTCATTCTTGAACTTACTCATCCCTCTCATCCACTTCCAGGGTTTCAGGCACCCAATGCAACCTCAATCAGAATCCCTGACTGCAACCTCTCTCCCAAACTCCAGATTCATATTTCCAACTTACAGATTCTGCTAGGTTCTCAAAGTTAATATTGCCAAAACGATTCTCATGGTCCTCTCCAGCACATTCCCAAAACTGCTGCCTTTCCTGTATTAAACTTTTCTTCAAGATAGCTTGACTCTCTTCTTGTATTCCCAGCCAATCCTACATCCCCCGTCACCTTCGTCCCTTTCATTCAGCCATTGGATCCTGTCCTTTCTACCTCGGAACTGTCTGTTGTATCCATTTCCTCCTGTCCATCCTTCACTAGCCGGAAATTAGACTGAGCTTCATTGTATTTCCAACTGCCCCCTGAACAGCACCACTTGGTTGTCTAAGAATCCATTCAAACCAACCGAATTGAACACCGTTCCCATTCTTTTCCCCTCAATTCTATACCTTTTTTTTTTTTTTTTTTTTTTTTTTTTTTTTTGAGACGGAGTCTCGCTCTGTCGCCCAGGCTGGAGTGCAGTGGCCGGATCTCAGCTCACTGTAAGCTCCGCCTCCCGGGTTTACGCCATTCTCCTGCCTCAGCCTCCCGAGTAGCTGGGACTACAGGCGCCCGCCACCTCGCCCAGCTAGTTTTTTGTATTTTTTAGTAGAGACGGGGTTTCACCGGGTTAGCCAGGATGGTCTCAATCTCCTGACCTCGTGATCCGCCCGTCTCGGCCTCCCAAAGTGCTGGGATTACCGGCTTGAGCCACCGCGCCCGGCCTATACTTCTAATTGTGTTCCATACCTCCACCACTGGTCCTACCAACCATCTCATTAGCCCTGTGGCATAGTCTGGAAGGCGTCATACTATGTGGTTAGGAGGATACGCTCTGCACTCAGATAAGGGCACCGTATCTGAGCTCCATTACTTCTCAGCTGTGGACCTTGAAAAGTTATTTAACCCTCTGCTAAGTCTCAGTCTGCTCATCTGCAAAGCAAAGGTAACAGTGGTACCATAGAAGGTTGCTGTGAGAGGGTCTGATATATGGTCTAGAGCGGGGCCCAGGCAATGGATTTTTTTAAGTCCTCCAGGTGATTCTAAAGTACAGTGAGGGTTTGGACTCCCTTCTGTAGCGGTAGTATGGACAGATTTGTGGTAGAGGCAGAAAGACTGATTAGGAAACAGGTAGGAGCTCCAGGTAAGAGACCATAAGCATTTGTAATGAGGATGGAGAAGATATGACTGGCTGAGTGCGGTGGCTCACACCTGTAATCCCAGCACTTTGGGAAGCCAATACGAGTGGAACACTTGAGTCTAGGAGTTCAAGACGAGTCTGGGTGACATGGTGAAACCCCATCTCTACAAAAAAAAAAAAATTAGTTGGGTATGGTGGCATGCACCTGTATTTCCAGCTACTTGGGGGCTGAGGCAGGAGGATCACTTGAGTCTGGGAGGTTGAGGCTGCAGTAAGCCATTTTCATGTTGATGCACTCCAGCCTGGATGACAAAGTAAGACCTTGTGTCAAAATGAGAGGAGAGAGAGTGAGAGAGAAAGAGAGAAAATGGGGCCGTATTCAAGAAACACTTAGGAAGTAAAATTATATGAAACTCAGTAACTAGATGTTGAGGGTAATTGAGAGGAAAGCATCTAAGATGACTCCAACTTTTAATTTAGTTGACTAGGCTAGGTGGATATGGTTCCCAAATATGTTTGTTCATTAGAAGCACTTGGGGAAAATTTATGTATTTTTTCCTAGCTGTTATGTATTATATAGTCCTAGTCTTATCAAAGATCTGTGTGCAGGATTATTCTATTTTCACCTTGATTATTCTGGGATCTATGTTTGGCAGAATCACCTTCCTTGAATGGATCCCAGCTGCACTTGGCCAAAAGAATAATATTTGGGAGGTGGCAGTGAGCAGTAGTCATTTTGTTCTAAGGTTACTGTTGGTTGGAGACAGTTAGAGACAGAGGCAAAGGTGCTGGTGGTTTCCAGTTTGCCCTACCTCTCCCTATTCCATGCCCAGGTCTCCTCCTCAACTACTAGCTCCATGGACCAATAGCAGCCCCAGGTTCCCTGTGAGATGCTTCTCTGCACATTCACAGAGGAAGGAGACACAGAACCATCAACCTTCTGTAGATGTCTATACCAGCCCCTTCACAGTCCTCCTCCAACAGCTGTACATACATAGCTCCCAGATTTTCTGTAAGCCCCAACTCATTCACCCACACAGGGCTGGTTAAACACTTTTCTCAGATCCTTCAGCTCCCTTTTTAGACTTCTGCTTCTCCAGTTCTTCTCACAATGGTGTGAGGTCTAATTCCTATAATACATTCCTTATTCCACAGTACTCATAGTGGTTCTCCTTCTCCAATTGATCCCTCACTGATAAACCTCCCAACTCCAAATCTCTGGTGTGGTTACTATAGCAGTCTTCCTTTAGTTTTTTGACAGCTTTCTCATTCCAACACAATGCTGTATTAATTAGCATTCTTAATTGCAACTAACCAAAACCAATATACTCTATTAAGTAAAACAAATTTTGGCGAGGAAACAGGAGTCATTTCATGGGGCCCGAAGGGATAAGGAATCAGGTCTTCTGGAAACACTAGAGCCAGCTCTGCAAAGCCAGAAGGGCCCTGGAAGTCTTGCTCATCCCTACTTTTTTCTGCACATCTGCTTCCAGTTGCTTCCAAGTTTACCTGTTTGTAATCCAGCCACGTGAAGAGCTTGGCCCTCTTGGAGCCGATTGTGGATCTTTAGGAGCAAGATCCTAGTGAGCTCAGTAGGTCAGGAGTCCCTCTCTCAGGTCATCAAGTGTAACTGAAGAAGTGGACCCCATAGGAACACAGGACAAGCACAGCCCCTGGGAAACTAACCCTGAATGAGGGGCAACTGAAGACCATCACTTTGGGCAGCCATCCCCAATTGTGCCTACTTTAAATGTCATGGTGAAGGTTAGGCACCAGGAATCCTGCTGCCTGCAAGTAAACACATGACATCTATAGTTTCCCTCTGCTTCTACGTTCTGGCTGTTAACACATGTAAAGGTTGTCCACAGAGAGGATAACTAAGAGCAAATGATGAAGGGATGATTGTTCTATCAATCTTTTATATTTAAATTACTGGACAACTCTTTCTTGTGAATACTACCAAAGTCTTCATGAGATTGGAAATAGAGTAATGCCATGCTGACACAATCTGAGGTCACAGCCTAGAATCTTTGCATCACTAACAGGGTCAGCAGTTGCTCTGTTGTATTGAAATTATGCATATCTACAGATTACATTTACACAGTCAATGAACATGAAATACTAGAGGTAGCCAGAATCTAGGAGCTCAGAGGAAGTAAAATGTATAACTCTTTTGCCAGGTAACAAATACTATGTGATTCCACTTATATGAAGTAACTAAGTAATAAGATTCCTAGAAACAGAAAGTAAACTGATGGCTGCTAGGGACTGGGGAAGGGGGAAAATGAAGAGATGTAGTTTAAAGAATATAGAGTATCCTTTTTAAAAAGTTTTGTAAAATAAAAGGTTCTAAAGGGCCGGGCACTATGGCTAGTGCCCGAAATCCCAGCACTTTGGGAGGCCGAAGCGGGCAGATCTTGAGGTTAAGAGATTGAGATCATCCTGGCCAACATGGTGAGACCCTGTCTCTACTGAAAGTACAAAAATTAGCTGGGCATGGTGGCGTGCGCCTGTAGTCCCAACTACTTGGGAGGCTGAAGCAGGGGAATTGCTTGAACCTGGGGGGCAGAGGTTACAGTGAGCCGAGATCGCGCCACTGCACTCCAGCGTGATGACAGAGCGAGACTCTGTCTCAAAAAAAAGCTCTAAAGATCCATTGCACAACAGTGTGAATAAATTAATACTACCGACCTCTACACATAAGCATGGTAAATATGATGGCTTTTTTTTTTACCACATTTAAATGGAAATAAAATATTATCACTACCAAAAATTGTGTTTAAGAATATGGGAAGCTCTTAGAAGTTTACTAATAACAACTCATGGACACTTACAACATACCAGACACTATTCTATACAATTTAAACTTGTTAAAGGTATTTCACCTTTACCATAATCTGATTTTATATCCGTTTCTAGACGAGGTAACTGAGGCACAGAAGATTAGAACTTACTCAAAATCTCAAACATAGTAAGTGGCCGAGCAGAGATTTGGGCCCAGGGAATCTGGCTGTAGAGCCCATATTCCTACCCACAACCAAGTACTGTTCTCTCACTAAACAAAACGGCATTTTCTGATGCCTGAGTACAAACTGTCACTCTCCATTCATATAATGAGACTTATACTTAGCTAATAAGTATGCTGCATTTTCATGCATAATATTTTCTCCCACTTCCCTTAATTTTATTCCCAGAGGAAGGTGAGAGGGGGAAGGTGGGCTATGACAATCATGCTTTATATATAATCAATGTACCTTTTCGTCTCCCCTTCTAAATTGTAAGCTCTTTGAGGGCAAATATCATGCCTTATTCATTTTTACATCCTGTCTGGCCAGAGACTTGTTGGAATGAATGATCTAAATTAAGGTTCTGACTCTTGACAGGCTGGTTGATTTATCTGTCAAGTGTCCTGCAAATTCTGAGTGTGGCAATGATAGATACTCAAGAAAATTCCCATCAAGTTACATAACTAGAGTTAAATAGGAAATATTCTCATTGAGAACAATAACAATGCTTAAACAATTCTGGGAAATTTAATTGTTTAAAGGAGATCTTTTCTTTAAAGAAATGTGAATGAATTGGGGAAAAGAAATCAGTCTTCAACTCAGGAAATAACATTAGACAACATGAAGACTCTCATTAGTTAATGCCTGGAAATAGGAAGTTGGTTCAGTTTCAAATACCATCAGATAGTGGCCATGCCAAAGGATGTTATCCTAGTGTTAGGCTAAATATATAATATAAATAACCTTCCTTTTGCAGTGCATATTGTCTCAAAGCCACAATGGTGAGATAATTCATGGGAAACTGGCAGAGAGGCTGCGGGCTCCTGCTCCAGACCTGTGATCCCGAGATGCTTGAAACTACCTCCCAGTGATTAGCCTCTGCTAGGATGTGGCACTCAAAATGTGTTTACATGGTCAAAGAGCCAAAGCCATTAAGGAAGGGCACATTAATTTTACTCTACATAAAGACCTACCACTCAATGGTTTAAACCTGTTTTTGCCAATTTACCACATGTAATATAGGAACAGCTAATCCCACTAACTCAGAATCTCTCCAGTCAGAGATTTATTCACAATTAAATAGTTCACTGTGGGAGGAGTGCTCTTCCCCTGGCTCTCTGTTTTGAATAAGTAGACTTTGTTCTCTATCCGTGTCTACATTTACGCCAGCTTCCACCAAGAAAGAGACACTCGCCCCCGTCTCACTGGTTATCACCTCGGCCATATCACCTATCATTCTTAGGTGATAGGCACCGGCCCTCTCTTTCCATCTTTCACATTGATTGTCTCGTGTGACCCCTGACAGGTAACACTTTGTCACCCTCACAGCTCTCATATACAGGGGACAACATGAATGGCCATAATAATAGGTGGCAACCTTATTAGCATTAGAAAGTTCAGCAATTTCAAGCCTCTTTTTCTAATTTTTAATCATCTGGCCAACCCCTCTTCATTCGTTTTCTGACCCAGTCCTCTCACAGCTGATTTTTATGTTGTCTGATCAGCATAAATTCCTGGCTTGTGTCTTTTTAATGAGAGACAGGGGACCTCCCCGTCCCCCAAAACTGATGCACATTGCAACGCTCAGGAGCTTTTAAATGCCCAATTCAACAGCCACATTAGAAGATCTCAGGAGGCTCTGCAGGCAGTTTCAAAGACAGTGCCTGTAAGTGGACCACTGTCCAAAGTCCGGAGTTTGTCTCATTAATGAAGTGCTTGACGTTAAGCCACTCACATTTTTCCCATCTCGTCTGTATTCCTCATGTGTTACACAGTGAATAAAGTAATCATGTGCTTTAATATTCTCTTGCAAATGCTGTTAATGATCAGGTCTCTGTAAGGCTATTCCAGGTGAAGAAAGATTCATGCCATTCAGCCAATTTGAAATGTGAATTCAAGAATTGATTAGGGGTTCTTTCTCCAGTTAAATGTGTGTGTTTTGGGATACATCACTTTATTTTCTAGCTTCCTTCTTTGAAAACAAAGGGGAAACCAGATGAGTGGCTTTTCAACTTTGTTTCATGGCTGGTTGCTAAAAACTTAAGAAAAAACAAGAAGGTGAGATATATAATGACACATTTTATTTCGCCAACTAAATTTATACATATATATATATTTTTTAGATGGAGTTTTGCTCTTTTTTGCCCAGGCTGGAGTGCAATGGCTCGATCTCGACTCACTGCAACCTCTGCCTCCTGAGCTCAAGCAATTCTCCTGCTTCAGCCTCCCAAGTAGCTGGGATTACAGGCGTGTGCCACCATCCCAGGCTAATTTTGTATTTTTAGTAGAGACGGGGTTTCACCATGTTGGCCAGGCTGGTCTTTTCCTGAGCGTGGGTGATCTGCCTGCCTGAGCCTCCCCAAGTGCTGGGATTACAGGCATGAGCCACCATACCTGACCATACATTCCTTTAAAAAAATAAAAAAATAAAAAACTTCTACCAATTACCATCGCACCATTTCATAAAGAAAAGTCTTTTTTAACCTCAAAAAAATAATAAATATGTGATAGAAGCTAGGACACTTCCCTGAAAAGAGTGAATTTTGCTTTCTCAAAGACTCATTTATCCTGGTTTTTTCTTTCTTTTTTATTTTGCCCTGGCCTGTGAAACTTCCATAGCAGGTAGGACCAGTCTCCAACTGTGGTCTTAGGGACCAACTAACGAGAGAGTCTCTGAGCTGAGGAAGTCAGGGAGCTCTCTTTTAGGTGTGATGCACAGAGTTTCCAAAAATAAGCTCATGAATATTATTAAGCTTCATGTCACGAGAATGTTTACCCATTTTCAAGTATAAACCTGTTTGTAAGATTTTGAATTTCGGATTTGGCCTTTCAGAGGACAAAACTGGAACATAGGCATAAGAACTAAACTACCAGTAGCCACATAGGTACTCACCAAATATTTCTGACTTGCTGGCATCCAGATACATAGTGAGTGCCTATGTTGGGAATGCCTTCCCAACCTCTTTGAAGCTGAAGATGGCTATGTGATGGGTTTGGTCAGTGAAATGTGAGCAGAGGAGAATATGCTTCACATCTGGGCAGAAGCTTTAGAAGCCAGGGCTTGATTCATCGCTCTTTTTCTGCCTCTATAGTATTAAAAGTAAGTTTTCAGATGGAGCTTCTGTCAGCCTCGATCCCGAGAGCCTCTGGGAGTGGGATCTCGCCTGTAAACTTCTATAGAACATAAAACACGAACAAGAGAAAAGGAAGCATGCATTGAATTAAGCTACTGAGATGCAGGTGTCTTTGTTGCCACCGGATAACCTACCTCATCTTGATTAGTCTACCAGAGTTCTCTCTGTTCTGAAAGCCTGTTACATGAATGGCCACATGATGCATCAGATCGTAAGTTGTGGAACTGGAGCTACTTTCACCAACAATACTGTCGTCAACAACACTCACGTTCTTCAATCATGCTACCTCCCCCAAATTCTAACTAACGTGGTTCTAATATTGAGCAAGACATTATTCCAGAAATGAAATCCAAGGCTTGGCAATAGAGCACATGAGGGCAGGATCATGACAACAAGGGGAAAAGAAGATTTCACAGGGTAGAGCACTCCTTGGGGGATTTCTAGGTTGGAGTCAAACGGTTAAAATACTTCCAATCTGGTTTCAAAGTGTTTTATGGGACTTAAAGAAATCTTAAAGGGGAAGAGGGGACTTTTCTTTCATTCATCAGGCATCTGGGACTATGGATACAATGGCTGAGCTCTAGACGCCATCTTGAACCTTGAAGACAAAGCCACAGCTTAGGAATGGCAAAGCAGATAACTAGAATTAGTCTGGTTCCGTGACAAATTTGTGGAGTTGCCATAACTCCCCTGGATTGCCTTCCTTTAGAATTCCTTTACGGAACAGAGAAAAATTGTTACCTTGTTTATGCCACCGTTAGTTGTTTTTTCTTATATGAAGCCAAGTCTAAATCTAACTATTATATACCATTTTTTAAAATCATTTGAAGATACTATTTATCTCATTCTTTTTAAATGTTTTGGCTTTTTGGATTTTTACAATTTAAAAGAATGTATATAATTTATTTTAAAAGAAATATGAGGCCGAGCATGGGGGTTTATGCCTGCAATCCCAGCACTTTGGGAGGCCGAGGTGTGTGGATCACTTGAGGTCAAGAGTTCGAGACCAGCCTGGCCAACATAGTGAAACCCCGTCTCTACTAAAAATACAAAAATTGGCTGGGCGTAGTGACAGGCGTCTATAATCCCAGCTACTAGGAAGGCTGAGGCAGGAGAATCACTTGAACCTGGGAGGTGGAGGTTGCAGTGAGCCAAGATCATGCCACTGCATTCCAGCCTGGGCAACAAGAGCAAAACTCTGTCAAAGAGAGAGAAAGAAAGTGGGGAAGAAAGAAAGAAAGAAAGAAAGAAAGAAAGAAAGAAAGAAAGAAAGAAAGAAAGAAAGAAAGAAAGAAAGAAAGAAAGAAAGAAAGAGACCGGGAGGGAGGGAGGGAGGGAGGGAGGGAGGGAGGGAGGGGGAGGGAGGGAGGGAGGGAGGGAGGGAGGAAGGAAGGAAAGAAGGAAGGAAGGAAGGAAGGAGGGGAAGGAAGGAAAGAAAGAGAGAGAGAGGAAGGAAGGAAGGGAAAGGAAGGAAGGAAAGAAAGAGAGGAAGGAAGGAAGGAAGGAAGGAAGGAGAGAGAGAGAAAGAAAGAAAGAAAGAGAGAGAGAAGGGAGGGAGGGAAGGAGGAACTAAAGAGACATATTCCTTTTATTAATGTGTGAACACAGCATGGAGCCCACCGGTGTGGGGAACTCACTATGGGGAGCCACCTGGATTCCAGGCTGCCCTCCTTCAGTGTCTGAGGCTCAGCTCTGATGCATAGGGGTGGGGAGGGTGGCTAAGGAATTTTTACTTTGATCATCTTGGTCTGGTTTTGTTTTTGGCTCTTGTTACCTGACCTTCTCTTCACAATGGGTTGGCATCTCCAAGTCTTTGGCCTGAAACCTCTGAGAATATGATTACCACTTCCCTTCACCTATTGCCTACTGAGAAAAGGCAATCACTACTTCTTTTGCTTTGACTCCAGTCAGCTTTTTGTGCTTTCTCAAAGAACAATGAGTCATTACAGCTCAACTAGCCTTCTAAACAGCCAGAGTTTGAACTGAAGTATATGTACATGTGGTACCTAAGGAAACTTAGGGGTCTGAAAGTACATCATTAAAATCTTGAGGCAATATTGAGCAACTTCCTTTTTTAGTCTCCAGGGATCTATTTACCCTCTGGATTTTTAACCTTTCAATATATCATTGGATTGGTAGCTACCTGTTCCTAAGGGCCACTCAGGTGAGGAGGCTCCAGCAAGGGAAGAGGATGAGAACACATCCCTAAGGCCACGCTACAGTATGTGAGAACAGAGACTGGAGACCAGTGATGACCACTGGAAATAGTTTACAGTTCCACTGTGTTAGTTCTCATGCTGCTAATAAAGACATGCTTGAGGGTAATTTATAAAGGAAAGAGGTTTAATGGACTCACAGTTCAGCATGGCTATGGAGGCCTCAGGAAACTTTCGATCACAACGGAAGGGGAAGCAAACATGTTCTTCACATGGTAGCAGGAAGAAGAAGTGCAGAGTGAAGGGGGGAAAGCCCCTTATAAAACCATCAGATCTCATGAGAACTCATTTGCTATCACGAGAACAGCATGGAGGTAACTGCCCCCATGATTCAATTACCTCCCACCAAGTCCCTCCCACCACATGTGAGGATTAATGGAACTACAATTCAAGATGAGATTTGGGTGGGGACACAGCCAAACCATATCATCCACCAAAGATACTCCTTGCTCCCAGATCATCTTCCACCACCCATCTGCTGAGCTTTGCTTAGTGACTGACAGCTGACTTTATCACAAGCCTGGTTCCCATGGAATTGGAAAGGTCAATTTGCAGCTGCCTGTCCCTCTTTCAAAACAACTGAATGTGAATTCTAAAGCCAAGTAGACATTCAAAAAAGTTATCTGTGCAAAATTCTTTCCATTCAGGCATATATGCAAGAACTGACTCTAATGACATAATGCATTTGAACAGCTTCATATGTAGCAACCCTCAATCATTGCTAGTTTCTATCTTCCCTTCCCCTATTCTATAATTATTCATTTCACTACCCCAACTGAGAAATAAGATGGTTTAGTTGAAGTTTGCATGAAGTATTATAAAGAGTTTTTATCATCTTGTCAGGAAGGCATTTTTTTTTCCCATTCATTCGTCAAAGAAAGTCATTCTCTCTAACAATCAAAATCATCTATTTTCTTTACCTGTCTTCCAGGAAATGACACTGAGTGAGCTAGCACTACTGGGGAACTAATAGCACTGACAGCCCTTGAGGCTCTTGCAAAAGCGCTTGCCCAAGGAAATGTGCACTCATCCACAGCTCCAGCTGCCCCTCCTGCACAACGTCAATGCCAGAAGCTCATCTGACTGGTTTGCCCCCAGCGTCCTTGAAACAGCAAAGCTGCACACCGTGATCAAACCACAGCCCTTCCCAGGAGACGCTGACTAAAGCACCTCACTCATTGAGAAGATTTTGTCCTAATCCAGAGGCTTTCCACCTTCCTGCTCATGAAGAGCTGATTTGAAACATCCCATGATTTGCTACAGATGATGATTCTAGAAGCACTGCCTGAGTACACCAAGACTATGTGTTGATATCCACATAGACATTAAATCCACGGTCTCATCTCTTTGGTTACTGTTGCCATCAAACAATCTATGCATGTAATTAGCACCTCCTGGATACACAAGCAGTGCTAGGCACCGCGGGGGATGCAAAAATTAGCTGGTTGCTTGGCGGCAAAGAGAAGGGAAAAGGGATGAATAGACAGAGCGCAGGGGATTATTAGGGCAGTGAAATCATTCAGCAGGATACTGTAACAGTGGATACATGACATTATGTATTTGGCAAAAACCCATTGAATGTACAACACAAAGAGTGAACCCTAATGTAAACTATGGACCTCAGTTTATAGTAATGTATAAATATTGGCTCATCAGTTGTAACAAATGTGCAATCCAATGCAAGATGTTAATAATAGAGGAAGCTGTGGGGAAGGGGAGGGAGGATACAGGAACTCTATACTTTCTGTTCAGTTTTTCTGCAAACCTAAAACTGCTCTTAAAAATAGTTAACCCAGGAGGTGGAGGTTGTGGTGAGCTGAGATTGTGCCATTGCACTCCAGCCTGGGCAACAAGAGCAAAACTCCATCTAAAAAAAAAAAAAAAAAAAAAGTCTATTGGTCAGGCATGGGCATGGTGGTTCACGCCTGTAATCCCCGCACTTTGGGAGGCCAAGGCAGGAGGATCCTTTGTGTCCAGGAGACCAGCCTAGGCAATATAAAGAGACTCTGTCTCTATAAAAAGAAATAATAAAGTCTATCAATTCAAAAAAAAATAATAGGCTACTTGAATAGATGAGACTGGCTCACACGTAACAGAGGACATGTGATAAGGCAGTAGGTAAGCAGGTCTGCAGTGACATGGTTCAGGATACCAGGCGCAATTATTTCTTCCACTTCCTGCAATTTCTCGCATTTTAAATTTTAGGGCTGTGAACTTCACAGGAATAAGGACCAACTAAGAATAAGCCTATGAAATTGGCTTGCACGCCATCCAGCACTGTACAGATCTAAATAAAGTCATAAATAAATAAATGTGTTCTTTTTAATCCTAACCTTGGAGAAATAGAGAAAGGGAAATGAAACACACATGAGGCAAGTGATAAGGAGAACACCCCCGCCAGTTTGAGAAAAGCCCTCAGCAGCATCAGCCATTTGGCAGTGGTGGCAAATAGAGTGAGCAGAGACTAAATATCTGCCTTCCACTGACGGCCGTGATAGTAATAGAAAATGCGTAAGGCGAACGTGTTCTCACAGGACCATACAGGGAAATGAATCATCCTGGATCACACATGTCTGAGATCCTGAGCTTCACACCTTGGGTCAGATGTGTGTTCTCAGCTGAGAAACTGAGCCGCATTCTTGAGCATGAGCCAGACGACTTGACAGATGGTAAGTACCTGCTCCTCCAGGCACCCATCATCTGAGCAGCCTGGCAGAAGGATCCCAGCTCCCTGTGCCCAGCTGGTAATCTTCTTATGTCCTGGGGCTTAAGGAGTGATAGTCCTTTGCGATTGTTCTTTCCAGGCAAAGCTTAAAGCTGAGGAGTCTGCTTTACACTTGATTGTTTATAGTAAGAAAGAGGGATACGGATAGACAGACAAGCCAGGGATTGGAAAGGAAAACTGACAATATCTGACATTGCTTATTATTAGAGTTTCAAAGCATTTTCTCATCTATTTGCTCTTTTGATTATTACAACTGACATTTGGGAAGCAGGAAGGAATCATTCCAATTTTATAATAAACCAAAGAAGCTGAGATGCAGAGAGGTGCCCACAACATGGCTAGTAACTGGCAGTGCAACCAGCAGGATTGGATTGCCCAGCAAACTTTCTGCACCCAAATAAAATACAGGTTCTGCCTGCAGTGCTCTTGGCTCTTTGGGGAGTCCACAGAGACACTTTTTAAAAGTTATTTAGAACTTTGGAGGAGGCAGAAAACCACTATGGGCTCAGTTGGTCTTTGTCAAAGAGGAGAGAAGACAGGGAGAGTCTCTCAGGCAAGAGGAAAATTGAGAGTCAAGCCACATGGCTTGTCTAACGGAACCCCCAACCTGCAGCTGACAGCTCATCTTGGCGAGAATCCAGAGGAGGTGACTTCAGAGATGAAGGTGAAGGCCAGGTTGTGAAGGGCCTCTAATGCCAGACTAACTAAGGGGTTGAGCTTTTTTCTCATCACCAAGAAGGAGCCATTAAAGATTCTGAAGCAGCGGGGAATCTGAACCAAGTAGGCTTTGGAGGAAAGATGACCCCGAAGGAAGAGAGGCGGCAGGATGAGGAGCCCAGGAGGCACAGGTTGGGAGGACTGGAAGTGGGAAGGCAGGAGAGAAGTGGTGGGAAAGTGGAAGGGAGATGGAGTGGAAGGAATTGAGAGGAAAGGACCACAGTGCAAGGCAGTATGAAGAAATAATGGCACCCCTAAAATTAAGTTTGAGATGTGGGCTGGACGTGGTTGGAAGTCCCTAGCAAGTCGTAGGAGATGATGGACTGATGGTCAGGAGAAAGGTCAAGAGACAGTTATCTGCGTAGATATGATCATTGAAGCATTAGGAGGGATAAGAAGGTTGAATGGGAACAGAACACTGAAACTTGGGTCCTACCACCTTTAAGGAGTGGGACCAGAAAGGGAAGCAAGAAAAAGATGTAAGAGATGGGAAGAGAAGCAGAACAGGGGGAAGGCAGCACTCCCAGGAAGTCTTCCCAACCAGGCCCCTGGCTCCAATTGTGCCCGTTCCCTTCTTCACACCAACTTCCTCCCTGTGTCTAAGCTGGGTTCATGTCCCAGGTCCTGCCACACTCTAGAAGTGTAGTATCAAGTTAGAGACTTAGAGACATCTGCGGAAGTTTACTAGTCTTGTGACAATCCAGAGCAAAGTCATGAAAACCAGACAAAAATAGTTTCAAAAACGAGATGTGGGACTGGGCACTGTGGCTTTGAGAGTCTGAGGCAGGAGGATTGCTCGAGGCCAAAAGTTCAAGAACAACATGGACAATGTAGGGAGACCCCATCTCTGCAAAAAATAAAAATAAAAATTAGCCTGCCTCAGTGGCATGTACCTGTGGTCTCAGTTACTCGGGAGGCTGAGATGGAAGAATTGCTCAAACCCAGGAGGTTAAAGCTGCAGTCAGCTGTGATCACGCCACTGCACTCCAGCCTGGGCAACAGAGTCAGATCCTGTCACCAAAAAAAAAAAAAAAAAAAAAAAAAAGTGGGTGGCCGGGGGAAGATATTGGGCAATAAGAACTGCAAAGACAGAACAAGTAAGAAGGCAAAAGAGAAGAATTGCTTCAAGGGAGCTGTTTCAGGTAGAACTCCAGGAGCAGGACAAAAAGGTGAAGATGCTAAGGAGGATATGAATGGCAGAGAAGCAAATGTCCAGCATACTGGCTACATTTTCAAGAAGTTTTACAAAGAAGGGAGGAAAAGTGTGGGGAGGAATTGTCAATGGAAAGCAAGAGAAAGAGAAGATTATTATTATTATTTTTTGAGACGGAGTTTTGCTCTTGTCGCCCAGGCTGGAGTACAGTGGCATGATCTCTGCTCACTGCAACCTCCACCTCCTGCATTCAAGAGATTCTCCTACCTCAGCCTCCTGAGTAGCTGGGATTACAGGTACCTGCCACCATGCCCAGTTAATTTTTTTTTTTTTTTTTTTTTGTAGAGACGGGGTTTCACCATGTTGGCCAGGCTGGTCTCAAGCTCCTGACCTCAGGTGATCCACCTGCCTTGGCCTCCCAAAGTGCTGGGATTACAGGTGTGAACCACTGCGCCCGGCCAAGAGAAGGTTCTTTCAGATACTGTAACGTGATTATAACTAGGCAGAGAGTCTCAGCCCAAAAGCTCCTTCAGCTGATAAACAACTTCAGCAAAGTTTCAGGATACAAAGTCAATGTACAAAAATCACTGGCATTCCTATAAACCAACAACAGTCAAGCTGAGAGCTAAATCAGAAAGGCAATCCCACTCACAATTGCCACACACAAAAAAGAATAATATACCTAGGTATACAGCTAACCAGGAGGTGAGAGATCTCCAACACTGCTCAAAGAAATCAGAGAAGACACAAACAAATGGAAAAACACCCCATGCTCATGGATAGGAAAAATCAATATTATTAAAATGGCCATACAATCCAAAGCAACATACAGATTCAATGCTATTCTTATCAAACTACCAATGACATTCTTCACAGAACTAGAAAAAAGAAACTACTTTAAAATTAATATGGAGTCAGGTGCAGTGCCTAATGCCTATAATTCCAGCATTTTGGGAAGCTGAGGTGGGTGGATCTCCTGAGGTCAGGAGTTCAAGACTAGTCTGGCCAACATGGTTAAATCCTGTCTCTACTAAAATTACAAAAATTAGCTGGGTATAGTGGCATGCACCTGTAATCCCAGCTACTTGGGAGGCTGAGGCAGGAGAATCACTTGAAACCAGGAGGCAGAAGTTGCAGTGAGCCAAGATTGTGACACTGCATTCCAGCCTGGGTGACAGAGTGAAACTCTGAAAATAATAATAATAATAATAATATGGAACCAAAAAAGAGCCTGAATAGCCAAGGCAATCCTAAGCAAAAAGAACAAAGCTGGTGAAATTATGTTTCCCGACTTCAAACTATACTACAGGGTTAGGGTAACCAAAACAGCATGGTACTGCTACAAAAACAGGCACATAGATCAATGGAACAAAACAGAGAGCCCAGAAATAATGCTGCATGCCTACAGACATCTGCTCTTCAACAAACTAGACAAAGACAATCAATGGGGAAAAGACTTCCTATTCAATAAATGGTGCTTGGATAACTGGCTAGCCACATGCAGAAGACTGAAGCTGGGCTTAATATCCCTTCATTACACCATGTACAAAAATCAATTCACAATGGATTAAAGACTTAAATGCAAAACCCAAAACTATAAAAATCCCACAAGACAACCTAAGCAATACCCTTCAGGACATAAGAATGGATAGAGAGGCTGGGCACGGTGGCTCACACCTGTAATCCCAGCACTTTGGGAGGCTGAGGCGGGTGGATTGTCTGAGCTCAGGAGTTTGAGACTAGCCTGGGCAACATGGTGAAACCCCGTTTCTACTAAAATACAAAAAATTAGCTGGGTGTGGCAGTGTGCACCTGTAGTTCCAGCTTCTCCAGAGGCTGAGGCAGGAGAATTGCTTGAACCCAGGAGGGGGAGGTCGCAGTGAGCCAAGATCATGCCAGTGCACTCCAGCCTGGGCAACAGAGTGAGACTTCGTCTGCAAAAAAAAAAAAAAAAAAAAAAAAAGGCAAAGATTTCATGACAAAGACACCAAAAGCAATCGCAACAAAGGCAAAAATTAACAAGTAGCATCTAATCAAACTTAAGAGCTTCTGCACAGCAAGAGAATCTACCAACAGAGTAAACAGACAACATACACATGGGAAAAAATACTGGCAAACTATGCATCTGACAACGGTCTAATATCCAGCATCTATAAGGAACTTAAATTTACAAGAGAAAAACAACCCTGTTAAAAAGTGGGCAAAGGACACGAACAGACACTTTTCAAAAGAAAACATACATGCGGCCAACAAGCATATAAAAGCCCAATGCCACTAATTATTAGAGAAAATTCAAACCACAGTGAGATATCACCTCACACCAGTTAGAATGGTTATTTTTAAAAAGTCAGAAAATAACAGATGCTGCTAGGTTGCAGAGAAAAGGGAACATTTATACACTGTTGGTGGGAGTGTAAATTAGTTCAACTATTATGGAAAGCAGTATGGCGATTACTCAAAGAGCTAAAAGCAGAACTACCATTTGACCCAGCAATCTCATTACTGGGTGTATACCCAGAGGAATATAAGTCATTCTATCATAAAGACACATGCACACAAATGTTCACTGCAGCACTATTCACAATAGCAAATACATAGAATCAACCTGAATGCCCATCAATGACAGATTAGATAAAGAAAATGTGGTACATATACACCATGGAATACTAAGCGGCCGTAAAAAAGAACAAGATCATGTCTTCTGCAGGAACATGGATGAAGTTAGAGGTCATTGTCCTTAGTAAAGTCATACAAGAACAGAAAACCAAATACCACATGTTGTCACTTACAAGCGGGAGCTAAATGATAAGAACTTATGAACACAAAGGAGGAAACAACAGACACTGGGGTCTACTTGAGGGTGGAGGGTGGGTGGAGGGAGAGGAGTAGAAAAGATGACTATTGGGTACTGGGCTTAATACCTGGCTGATGAAATAATCTGTACAACAAAACCCTGTGGCATGAGTTTACCTATGTAACAAACTTTTACATGTACCCCTGAACCTAAAATAAAAGTTAAAAAAAAAAAAAAAAAAAAAGAATGGAAAAGAGGGTAGTCATTACCAGGGTGGGCAGAGGGAGGAAAAAGCCCTTAAGAGAAAGGTCAGCAAGCTAAGGAAGAGGTGTGCAGGCTGGGAGTCGAGTCCCACTGGGCTCCTCCTTTATGGGGTAGCAGCAGGATGCAGGAGACATACCAGCCTCCCCAGCCTCACTTCTCAGGAATGCAGTGGAGCTACCCCGCTAACTGCAATACTACGACAGGCATTCTGAAAGGGCATTCCTCTTATAATTAGATGCCTAGGTACTGGGAGGCAAATAAAAATCATAATAAAAGCCAACAGTAATGAGTTTACCGGCCAGACACGGTGGTTTGTATTTTAATCCCTGCATTTCAGGAAATCAAGATGAGGCGGGAGGATCGCTTGAGCCCGGGAGTTTGAGACAACCCTGGGCAACATAACGAGACTCTGCCAAACAATTAAAATCAATGAAATTTGCCAGGTATGGGGCCAGCACCTGTAGTCCCAGCTACTTGGGAGGCCGAGATGGGAGGATCACTTGAGTCCAGGAGTTTGAGGCCGCAGTGAGCTGTGATAGCACCACTACACTCCTGCCTAGGGCACAGAGTGAGAACCTGTCTCAAAACAATTTTTAAACATTTTTAAAAATTAAGAGCTTACCTGTTGTCTGTTACCATTATGCCAAGGGCTTTACTTTGACCATTTTATTCAGTTCTCACACGAATGCTACAGATTTAGTACTGATGCAATTACCCCCATTTCACAAATGGGGAAACTGAAGCTTTAAAGAGGTTAAATACCATGCCTATGTCTAGGATGTAAGCAATGGAGCTGGAGATCTTGGGGACTCCAGGACCTATGGTCCTAACCAAGGTTCTTGGGATGGCTTACTGCCTCCCAGGGTGAGCTGGAGTAACTGGAGTAAGTGGACCCAGACAGGACAACTAAGCATTCCTAAAAGTGGAGCATTTAGTGTCTTGGTGCAGCATTGAGGCCAGAGAAGATGCAATGAGATAGATTAGCTTCGGGTCCTAGCTGACTGAATGGCATTTTGATCCAATATTTTAAAAATCCCTGCATTCTGTTATAGGGGCTCCTCACTTCAAGGAAATCTGATATTCAAAATCCAAACTTACGTAGGAATAACAGCTTGTTCATTGAGCAGCTACTGTATGCCTTGGCATCACACCAGGAGTTTTCTTTTTTTTTTTTTTTTTTTTGAGACGGAGTCTCGCTCTGTCGCCCAGGTTGGAGTGCAGTGGCCGGATCTCAGCTCACTGCAAGCTCCGCCTCCCAGGTTTACGCCATTCTCCTGCCTCAGCCTCCCGAGTAGCTGGGACTACAGGCGCCCGCCACCTCGCCCGGCTAGTTTTTTGTATTTTTTAGTAGAGACGGGGTTTCACGGTGTTAGCCAGGATGGTCTCGATCTCCTGACCTCGTGATCCGCCCGTCTCGGCCTCCCAAAGTGCTGGGATTACAGGCTTGAGCCACCGCGCCCGGCCTACACCAGGAGTTTTCTAAACACGACCTTGAAACTGCACAATTGCCAGGCAAAATTATTAGCCATATTCCCAAGCCAGGCACTATGAGCTGAGTTGTGACTCCCCAAAATTCAAGTGCTGAAGCCCTAAGCCCCAGTGCCTCTGAATGTGACTGTATTTAGAAATAGGATCTTTAAGGAGGTAATTGGATTAAAATGAGGTCATTAAGAGTGGACCCTAATCTAATATGATTGATATTCGTAAAAGAAGAGGAGATGAGGACACAGACACACACTGAGGGGTGACCACGTGAGGGCACAGCAAGACAGCAGCTGCCTGAAAACCAAGAGAATATTTAGAAATAGGATCTTTAAGGAGGTAATTGGATTAAAATGAGGTCATTAAGAGTGGACCCTAATCTAATATGATTGATATTCGTAAAAGAAGAGGAGATGAGGACACAGACACACACTGAGGGGTGACCACGTGAGGGCACAGCAAGACAGCAGCTGCCTGAAAACCAAGAGAAGAGGTCTCAGAGGAAACCAACACAGCCAACACCTTGATCTCAGACTTCCAGCCTCCAGAACTGTGAGACAATACATTTCTGCTGTGTAAGCCACAGTCTGTGGTACTTTGCTATGGCAGTCCTAGCAAAATAATGCACCAAGGAATCGAGTCTGAAAGCCTAGTTTTTGTTCAAAATCACAAAGACTGTGTCAGAGCTAAGAATGCAATCTGTGCTGCTGCAAAACTTACACAACAGAAGGGCCCTCTGCTGTACCAGAAGGTTCGTTCCAGGCTTCCGAGTATCAGCTACACTGTTTCGTCAAAACACAATGCATCTGACAAAACCCACTTGCCCTTCTGGCAACAAAGATCTCAAGCAAAGAAAATTCTACTGATTTCATTCATGACCCCTTTGTAGATGGTGATGTTTCCATAATGAAGCATTTAAAGATTCTGATCCCATGTCAGAAAATCTGGATGGACTGTTATATATTAGAGAAAAACTATGTTTGCATATTGATCAATGAATGAAAACAACCTGAGAAATGGAAACCTTTTTGATTTGATGAAGTAGGAGCAAATGAAGTAAATTTTAAAGTAATGTTTACTTCCCATGTTATATAAGGTTATCTGAAAAACGTTTAAAATTTTTCCTTTTAAACTTTTTTCACATTCATATTTAATACTCCTTTTGCCAGAAATTAACACCCCTCAAAACGTGGGTGTGTGTGTATATATATATATTTTATATATATATGTGTGTGTATATATATATGTGTGTGTGTGTAAAAATATATATTTAGATTGAGTCTCACTCTGTTGCCCAGGCTGGAGTGCTGTGGCAAGATCTCTGCTCACTGCAACCTACGCCTCACGGGTTCAAGCAATTCTCCTGCTTCAGCCTCCTGAATAGCTGGTATTACAGGCACGCACCACCATGCCTGGCTGATTTTTTGTATTTTTAGTAGAGATGGGGTTTCACCATGTTGGCCAGGTTGGTCTCGAACTGCTAACCTCAGCTGGGATTACAGGCATGAGCCACTGTGCCCGGCCCTATTTATATTTTTAAAAGATCTTTATAAATTTAAAAACTTAAAATATATATTATAAAAGTATCATACACATGTGACAATAAAAATTCAAATAGAATTTTAAAAATTCAAATAGGACTGAAGAGAGCAAACTAAAATATAAGTGGTTGCCCAAGAACCAACTTTAAGCATCTCTGGGTTTTAGTTCTTGCAATGATTACTTCTCTTTGTGACACTGTGTTATTTTGATCTTGATATTTTTTAAGAAAACATGGATTGACAGATATAAATGTCTTTGCGTCTGTCAAAATACTTTTAAAAATAAAGGGGAAAAAAGCCTCTCAGAAACGGCCACTAGGTGGTAGAAGTTGACTAAAAACTGCTTTATTAGGTATCACCATCTCGATCTCTCCTCGTGACTTTTTTCCTCTAGGGAGAAGGGATTTCTTCAGGGTCTTCTCCCGAAATAGCCAACATCTTCTCCTCCAGCCCCTTTGCTTAGGCTGCCCGGTAGCCATTTTAGACTGCACACAAATGGAGATGATATAAGCAACCTCTCACCTTCCGGAGAGCAGGACAAGATGAAGAAGGAAGATCTTCAAAAGTGAAAGGTTAAGAAAGACAAGTACACACCCATATACACACCAGTCCTACCAACGGTGACAGCAGGAAGAGATGGCTAGCTCTTCCTCCAGAGCAGCTGTGATGCAGACCCACCTGTCACCCAAGAAGGAGAAAAGTGAACAAGAGCTTCTGCCCTAGTGGAATTGAATTAACTCATTAAGTCAAAATTTCCAGAATCTCTTTGCGCTTTGGTATGTGCTGTTGTGCGTAACATATAAGTTATGTAACACATAACTCAATAAAGACTTATTGATTTGACTTAATCTCAAAACTGCATTTCTAAAGCACCAAAGGAGTATCTTTTCATTCATTAGATGTTTCTTGAGCTCACACAAGTGCCTAAACAACAGGGGAAAAGGTCTGAAATAAAATAAGAGCCTTCTGTACATTTTTCTATATGACCAAAATATTTCATGATTCTAAAAACTGAGAACAAACACAAGCAAATAAGTCAAAGGAAGAAAATGTGTAAATAAGAAAAATAAATGGGCCGGGCGTGGTGGCTCACGCCTGTAATCCCAGCATTTTGGGAGGCTGAGGTGGGCGGACTGCCTGAGATCAGGGGTTCAAGACCAGCCTGGCCAACACGGTGGAACCCCTGTCTCTACTAAAAATACAAAAATTAGCTGGGCATGGTTAGCGCCTGTAATCCTAGCTACTCAGGAGGCTGACGCAGGAGAATTGCTTGAACCCGGGAGGCGGAGGTTACAGTGAGCAACACTGCACTCCAGCCAGGGTGACAGAGCTAGACTTTGTCTCAAAAAAAAAAAGAAAGAAAAGAAAAATAAATATCAATAACCCCTTCACACAAGAATTTTATTCCTAGAAATTTATCCTAAGAAAATATGTCAATAGAGGCAAAAACTACAAAAGTGAAACTATAAATCTAAATAGCCAATGATTAATAGTTAATTGTAACATTAGTTTACTAGATCATTATCTATCCTTAAAATCATTTTGAAGACTATGAAAAAATGAGCCATGCATAAGTTTACAGTTTTTTTAAGATATGAATATAACTAAGTTCACTAAAAGGCAAGCAGACTAAGCAAAATAATGTGTCTTCATAACAGTATGCCGATAGTAAGATCCAGAAATTGACTGAAGCACTGTGTTTTCATAAGAATTACTAAAGATTTAATCTCTCAGCCCATGGCACCTACAAATGTGATATGTTTTCACGCTATGGTTCTTTTGTTTGTTATCTTTGTTTTACAGTTGCCATAGCAGTTAAAATTTATTTTCAATAGAATTATTAAAGTTTTCTTTGCTAAGTAAAGCTTATTTTTGTTTTGAAGCCATTAGCAATGTAAATTTACTCCCAGCTATGCCAAACACAATGTTTACTTTTCGTTTCAAATTTTAAGCCTGTAATAAAATGTAGGCATTTCTAACCATATAAATGTCCTTCTTCTTGGGCGAGATGAGGGGCTTATTTACCATGGCAGAGTCCAGGTTCTTTTGGCAGTCGTAGGATAGACTATGCCACCCCAAGGATAAAATCAGCTATTTATGCCAATGTTTACATGGGAGAATGAGTGACACTTACATTCATGCTCTTAAAAAAAAAAAGAAAAAGTGATCCTCTTCTGGAGGTTATTTGCGTAAATTTTGGCAAGGAAAAACTGAGCTTCCTTGGGCTAGGTCCAGAACCTGCAATCCCAGGACCTCTGCAAAGACCTAAGGGCAGCAGAGGTTGATTAAGCCCAGCAGAGAGATCTATTTCCTGGCTGATTCACACACACAGCCTTCTAAGTCCTCCAAAGTCTCACAGTGTGCAGAGGAGGAAGAGAAGACAAGTTCTGTTGAGAAGAAAGCCAAGGGGTTCTCCATACCTTTCCCATTAGGCTGGAGGACTGACATTGACACCATTAGACGAGCAACTTTATGACTACTGAGTTCCCACATCTTTAACTTCAGCCTATACATTTCCCCCTAAACGCTTTTTGCTCTAAAATAAAGAAAAATGTATATAATGTGTCTGATTCAGTGGTGCTTTCATATATATGCCATACGTATTACATATATTTCTCAAATATGTATGTATATATACATTTGTGTACATATAATATATACATTCACATTTATATAAAAGCTATTTAACTGCTTTAAGAGGATGAGATAGCCCACCAGAAGTTTTGTGATTATGATAAAGTGGAATTAAGTCAAACTTTGGTCTTGCAAAATAATAGACAATCAATGATAACCTGAAATGAATAACTTTTCATTTACACCTATACCAAAATAATGTATTCATAAATATAATGAAAAAGACAAGAATGTAGAATGTGTGTGTATGTGTGTGTAGGTGTACATATGTGTGTGCATGCACACTCACTAAGAATATGTAAACTGGGTGGGAAATTAGTCTTAAAGGAAAAATGTGTTTAATTTGGAGGAAAATATAAACTCAAAAAACAACACATATTATTATACATTCCCTCTGACAAAGCCTAGAAATCCGTTTAATGAAGGAATATATTGAGAGAGATGTTTAGTACAGTATGTTGAAGCTTGTTTAAGACAGCAAATTCTTTGCAAATGGGAATTAGAAGCCAGGTACCTATTTCCAGGAAAGAGAGTTCTGCATTGAAAAAAACAAAGGACTTATGTGCAAATAAATAATCACTTCCATTAAATTGAGGGGTCAGAGACCAGCTTGGCAGCTGCAACAAAGAAAAATTTGTCATCAAAACTCTTTGGCCCTTCATTCCTAAAGTAAATTTGGAGCTAATTAGCTTTCAAGACTTTTCCGGGTTTTTTTCCACGGTGACAAGACAAAGAAACAGACTTAAGATAAAAACCAGATGTCAAAGTTTACTGGTCATTTGTTCATGTACGTTATATATTTATATGTCACTGTTAAAGTTGTGGTTTGGCAAAGTTCCAAACACAGTAGGTGAAGTAAACTTTGTGGGCCTTATTTTGATTGTGATTTGCCCTTCAATGTGGAAGGCATCATGTTCTGGAATGGCTGAATTCCTCCTGGTCTGAAATGCATTTTACTGCTCTGTTCAATGTTGCTTAATACAGCTGCCTTCAGTTGCTGTTACAACATAAAACAATTCTGTAAAGACTTACAGAAATCACATTGAGCATATAAATTACATCAGCTCTTTTCCATCGGTATTAGATCTGTCCACAGTGATGACACTCTGCTTCCTGTCAAATGTTGAATCTGGGATACTCAGTACTTGCCTTTGAGAATACAAGAGGAAAATATAGCTATATTTTTCCCATACAGATACCAGTGAAAACCCAGGAAAAGGAGAAATGAAAAGATAAGCAGGATACATCCAAGTTTTTCAAGGACCTTTGTTTAATTTCTGCAGGATCCTGAACCCATGTCTATCTTTGGTTACTAAATAATAAATTTTAAGCTCCACGACAAGCAAATACATTACAACAAGAGGTCTCTGGGCAACTAAGAGCCATGGTCAGCAGCTGATTCAAGATCCCAAAATACTGTACTAGAGAGGTCCTTGAGAAGGTGCCAGATGGAGGGAAAGGGTAGATAAAATGTATTTGAATAAATGAATTTACATTTGAAAATATTTTTTACTACAGGCTCTAGAACTTTCTTTACTCAAAATTTTAAATGAGATGTGGCTAAAGGCATAATAGGACAATTCTCCTACTGAATGGTTTGTACCTCCAGGTTTCTACACAAATAGTTCTTCCCTCAAAAAACCGGCTAGGCTTCTGAGTGTTTCTCTGTTAAGATAAATATGGTATACCACAGTGTTTGACTTACATTTCATGGAGTCATCTAGGACACAGAGTTTTTTTACTTTTTTTTTTTTTTTTTTTTTTTTTGTCGTTGTTCAATTATCTGTCTACTCATAGGATCTACTTTAGAGTTCCAAATCTACCAAGGCTACAAATACGAAATTTGATACAGTCAACTGGCATCCATTTTCCTGTGGGGTTTCTTTTTGTGTTTTTGTTTGTTTTTTGTTTGTTTGTTTGTTTTTGAGACGGAGTCTCGCTCTGTCGCCCAGGCTGGAGTGCAGTGGCCGGATCTTGGCTCACTGCAAGCTCCGCCTCCCGGGTTCCCGCCATTCTCCTGCCTCAGCCTCCCGAGTAGCTGGGACTACAGGCACCCGCCCCAACGCCCGGCTAATTTTTTGTATTTTTATAGTAGAGGTGGGGTTTCACCGTGTTAGCCAGGATGGTCTCCATCTCCTGACCTCATAATCTGCCCGCCTTGGCCTCCCAAAGTGCCGTGATTACAGGCATGAGCCACTGCGCCGGGCCCCATTTTCCGAATAGTTTTCATGGGAAAAGACATTATAATTTCGTTCTGTAGTTTCTCTAAATGTTATAGAGCACACTCACAGACAAGACATTCTTGAGCATATACAAGACTTTAGACAAACTCATCCTCACACCAAATTTCTAGCTCATTTTTGTAAACTCAGAAGAGAGAGAAAAATTGTTATATCTTTCATTGGACTGCTTTTTCTGTTACTGGAGTTTATTTGCAGTGATCATAGTTAGGGGTTGGTCAGCGAGATAGTTTGGGTATTTGTCCCCACCCAAATCTCACGTGGAAACGTCATCCCCAGTGTTGGAAGTGGTGCCTGGTAGGGGGTATTTGGATCACAGGAGCAGATCCCTTGTGAATGGATTGGGCCATCACCTTGGTGATAAGTGAGCTCTCACTCAGTTCACAGGTGATCTGGTTAAAATTGTGTGGCACCTCCCTACCCCAACTTGTTCCTGCTTTCCCCGTGTGATGTGCCTCCTCCCCTTTGCCTTCTGCCATAATTGAAAGCTTCCTAAGGACTCCCTAGACGCCAAGCAGGTGCTGGTGCCATGCTTCCTGTACAGCCTGCAGAACCATGAGCCAATTAAACCTCTTTTCTTTATAAATTACCCAGTGTCAGGTATTTCTTTATTGCAATGCAAGAATGGCCTAATACGGTGGGGTTTTGGTGGGCAGGAAGGAAATGAATGATGGCTTCATTTCCAAATACAACAGTCTCTGCTTATCTGCAGTTTCACTGTCCATGGTTTTTAGTTTACCCTTGGGACAGTGCAACAAAGCATTTTGAGAGAGAAAGAGATGGCATTCACGTAACTTTTATTAAAGTATACTGTTATAATTCTTTCTGTTTCATGATTAGCTATTGTTGTTCATCTCTTACTGTGCCTAACTTACAAATTAAACTTTATCATAGGTATGCAGAGGAAAACACAGTATGTCTAGGGTTCAGTAGTATTTAAGGTTTCAGCCATCCACTGGGGTCTTGAAACATATCGATACCCCATGGATAAGGGAGGCTGCTATAGCTTCATAGCAGACACTTCTTTTATGTCAATCCAGTGCACAATTACCCCTTTTCTCCAAGGTCTGTCCCCACACACCCACTAGCCGAGTTCCTGGCAGCCCTTCTACATTAAGAGACCTATGTCCCTAATCCAGCTGTTTCTTGGGGACCATGGAATTGTGATCTCTGAGTATGGCTGAAACTACAGCGATATAAAGAAAAGAATGAAGCAGATGAGGCCTGGGAATTCCTGATGGCTTCTTGCTCCCTGGGTCTTGGCCCTCAGGAATCCAGATATCCTTCCCCAGCATCCTTCTAATAACTCCCTTTTTGAGTAAAATAAGTCCAAATGGTTTCTATGAACATTAACTAAGAACTAAGAAAGTGATTCATTTTGTAAGGACTATTTCATGTACAATTGGAAAGGAGGCTCAAACATTAATAGAAGAGTATTTAACAATTTTTAAAGGTATAAATGTAGCATGTATTCCTTCTACCCTCACTCCCCAAATAAATAGCCCAGTGCTGATATATTAATCTTTATAATAACATTGTCACATGGCAAGAGACATATTTCTTTCCACCCAACAACCCCTGTTAAGAATTTCTTGACTGAGACTGGGGGAGGGAAAGCATTAGAAAAAATAGCTAATGGATGCTGAGTTCATACCTAGGTGATGGGTTGATCTGTGCAGCAAACTACCATGGCACATGTTTACCTGTGTAACAACCTGGCACATCCTGCACATGTACCCCAGAACTTAAAATAAAAATTTAAATTAAAAAAAAAGAAGAGGCCGGGCCCAGGGGCTCACACCTGTAATCCCAGCACTTTAGGAGGCCAAGGCGGGGCAGATCACGAGGTCAAGGGATCAAGACCATCCTGGCCGACATGGTGAAACCCCATCTCTACTAAAAATACAAAAATCAGCTGAACGTGGTGGCACATGCCTGTAGTCCCAGCTACTTGGGAGGCTGAGGCAGGAGAATCGCTTGAACCTGGGAGGCGGAGGTTGCAGTGAGCTGAGATCATGCCACTGCACTCCAGCCTGGTGACAGGGTAAGACTCCGTCTCAAAAATAAATAAATAAATAAATAAATAAATAAATAAATAAATAAAATTAATTAAAACAAAATAAAGAAGAAGACTGAGACTATAAGACAGACTAGAACCCACGATTTCTGACTCGGTCCAGATTATTTCCATACACAAGTTAAAGCATGTGGACCACAAAAATAAAAGTCTTTACAAAGACACTGGGGAAAAAATGTTCTTCTGTAGAAAAAAATAAAGATATACTGGGGGGAAAAAGGGTTGGGAGTACAATCTGTATATTGACTAAACCAGTTTTGTAGCAAAGCCAATAACTGTCTTTTGTTTGTTTGTTTCTGTTTATTCTCCCGTGGTACCTTCAAAATATAATTATGGAGATAATTTCCCCTATCCCTGGATGGATACTTGGGCAAATCCCATCACTACTGCATTCACTCTTAGATAATGGATGGTTCTACAGTGTTAAGATCATAAAATCAACATTGGTTTAGTAACTTGTACAGGTTCCATCCAAGATATTAACAAACCCTTCAGTCCTCATTCAGAGTCCTTTTCTTCTTGGCTAAGTGAGGCCTAAAGACTGCCTGCTTTGAAAAAGAAGGTGTGGGCATCTTCTTCTCTTCTCCATTCTCCCACTAGCTGCTGTTTGGGGCCCTTCCTGGGGAGGGGCAACGGATTCTACTTAGCTGGGTGGCTCCCTGCACTCTGGGCTTGTCACAGTGAAAGCAAACTCTTACTTCCATGAAGCAATTTCATGGGCTTTTGTTTTCTTTTTAATTACCCAATTGCTGAGGCCTCTCACCTAATTCTCAGGCTTTGAACAAAACATTCCACCCGCCAGGCTGCTTTTCCCCACTGTCCACTCCACATGGCTTCATGCTGCTGCAGACTCCACCCTTCCCAGTGGCTCCCCAGGCAGCACTCACAAATGGTTCTAGCCAGCTCTCCCGCGGAGGGGCCTACTCTGGGGGACAGGAAATATTGAGAGACCTTGGCCTTGATATCTCAGAGATAACAGCATGCTCCAGACCTCACTGCTGGTTGGTGAACCTGCCTTTTAGCCCCTCTATTTCTTAAGGTGCCAACCCCATTCTGAACGTGTCCCAACTTCAGCAAACACAAATCAAGCTCATGGACAATCCCACTGAAGCCCTTTCCCCAGTCATGGGAGGAATGGAGGAGAAGAGGAGAGTCTGGAGACAGGGCATGGCATAAAAACCCCTCCTCTGGCTATACTGGAATCCCCCTCTTTTTCATTACTTTGTACGTGGTATTACATGCAACATAAAACTTAGCATTTTTACCATTTTCAAATGTATAGCTCGGTTGTATTAACTATATTCATGTTGCTGTGCAACTGTAACGGCCAAACCATCTCCAAAATTATTTCAATCCTCCCACACTGAAACTCTGTACCCAGAGTTTCTAACATGAACTCTAACCTACCATTTGAACTTCCTGTCTCTATGAATCTGACTGCTCTAGGAACCTCATATAATGGAATCATTCTGTGACTGGCTTATTCTACTGAGTACAATATCCTCAAGGTTCATCCATGCTATAGCATGTGTCAGGATGGAATATTGGATGGGTAGACCACACTTTGTTTTTCCATCCATTCATCAGTGGACACTTGAGTTGCTTCTACCTTTCAGCTATTGTGAATGCTGCTGCTCTGAACATGGGTGTACAAACATCTGTCCTCATCTCCTTATCCCTGACCCTTTCTAAGTTTTGCCCATGTGGGGTTCAGTCTTACACTCATTTTTGTATTTGTTGTCCATTACACATTAGTGCCTCAACTGATATCGCACAAAAAGAAACACATCTAACATTCTGTTAGGTCAAGACCCAAAGGTAACCTTAGGCTCTATTAAAAGTCCTCTTTTTTTTTTTTTTTTTTTTTGAGATGGAGTCTCATTCTGTCATCCAGGCTGGAGTACAGTGGCGTGATCGCAGCATCGCAGCTCACTGCAACATCCACCTCCCAGGTTCAGGTGATTCTTCTGCCTCAGCCTCCCGAGTACCTGGGACTATAGGTGCGTGCCACCACACCCAGCTAATTTTTGTATTATTAGTAGAGACAGGGTTTCACCATGGTGGCCAGGCTGGTCTCAAACTCCTGGCCTCGTGATCCACCCCCCCTTGCCCTCCCAAAGTGCTGGGATTACAGGCGTGAGCCACCGTGCCCAGCTTTAAAGTCCTCTAGCTTTAAACACTGCACAGGTCTGGCCTTTTTGGGGAGGTTTTCCTCTAAAGGCTCCTGTCTGCACTTCCTAGTTAAGGTTTTCAATATTAATTGATCCCAGTCCCAGCTCCTCAAAAATACAACCAAACATTAACATAAAGTTATCATGTGACCCAGTAATTCCATTTCTAGATACACACCCAGAAGAAATGAAACTACGTCCACATAAAAACTTGTAGACAAACGTTTATAGCTAGCATAAAACTCATGACAGCTGAAAAGTGGACATAATCCAAATGTCCTTCCACTGATAATGGATACTCAAAAATGTGGCATATCCATTCAATGAAATACTATTTAGCAATAAAAACAATGAATTACTGATACAGCTACAATATAGATGAACCTCATATTAAGTGAAGGAGGCCAAACACACAAAAACATACATATTGTATGATTCCATTTCTATAAAATGTTCAAAAAAGGCAAATCCATGGAGACAGGAAGTAGATTAGTGGTTGCCTAAGGCTGAGGGGAGGGAACGGAGAGTTACAGCAAATGGACACACGGTTTCTTTCCAGGGTGAAAGAAATAAAGGTTCTAGACTTAGATTGTAGTGATGATTGCACAATTATGTAAGTTTACTAAAAGTCATTGAATTATACATCTAAAATGGGTGAATTTCATGATATATAAATTATACCTCAATAAAACTGTTTTTTAAAAATATAACTCAAATATTTAACAAGTAGAATTCATGACATCAAAATACAGCAGTTACTACATAGAATCAAAGGCAGGAACTTCCTATGACAAAATATTCATAGTGACTATCTCTAGCAATTTCACGATAACATAACATTTCTTTCTGTCTCTTAAGTGTATTTTATAAACTTTCTGCATTGACTATCTGGCTTTCCTAACAACAACAATGTGGCGGCTACTGCTGTTGTTGTTTTAAATAAAAAGCATGGGTAAATTGATTTATAAGCTTGCAGTTGGGAAGGCCTTTCAGAATAAGATAGAAAAGCCGATAGCCTAAAGGTACTCTGCCAAATTTGCCATATGAAATGTTAAAAATGCTGCTGCAGCAAAAACCAAACCAAACAAAAACAAGTACTAAACACAAAGTTAAAACACACAGGACAAATTGGAGAAAACATCTACAAAACACAGTGAAAGACAAAAGCCTAACTTTCTTAATTTATCAAGCTCAGCCAAATCAGTAAATGCTGAACCCAACGGAAAAATGAGCAAAGAATAGGAATAAGCAATTCACAGAAAAAAGAATATTAACGGTCATTTTGCATATGAAAAGATGCTCAACCTTGTTCACTTTGTGGTGAGACTATAAACTTGTATGATTTTTTTTTTTTTTTTTTTTGAGACGGAGTTTTGCTCCTGTTGCCCAGGCTGGGCGTGCAATGGCGAGATCTCGGCTCACTGCAACCTCTGCCTCCCAGGTTCAAGCGATTCTCCTGCCTCAGCCACCTGAGTAGCTGGGATTGCAGGCATCCACCATCACGCCCGGCTAATTTTTGTATTTTTAGTAGAGACAGGGTTTCGCCATGTTGTTCAGGCTGATCTCGACCTCCTGACCTCAGGTGATCTGTCCACCACGGCCTCCCAAATTGCTGGGATTACAGGCACGAGCGACCAAGCCCGGCCAAACTTGTATGATCTTTTTTATGGGCAATTTGACAAAATGTACCAATACCTATTTTTTTTTTTTTTTTTTTTTTTTTTTTTTTTTTTTTTTGAGACGGAGTCTCGCTCTGTCGCCCAGGCTGGAGTGCAGTGGCCGGATCTCAGCTCCTGCAAGCTCCGCCTCCCAGGTTTACGCCATTCTCCTGCCTCAGCCTCCCGAGTAGCTGGGACTACTGGCGCCCGCCACCTCGCCCGGCTAGTTTTTTGTATTTTTTTAGTAGAGACGGGGTTTCACCGTGTTAGCCAGGATGGTCTTGATCTCCTGACCTCGTGATCCGCCCGCCTCGGCCTCCCAAAGTGCTGGGATTACAGGCTTGAGCCACTGCGCCCGGCCCACCAATACCTTTTTAAAGTGTAGTTCCACATTGTGCGACTTGGCACACTATAGGGAATCTATAGGGAATCCACTCCTATGAAATTACCCTATAGATTACACCAACAAAAATATTCCAAGATAGACATAAGCATATGTTCATTGCAATGTGGTTATAGTGAGAAAACTAAATCCTGAATATCCATGAGTAAGGAATAAGCTAAATAAATTATGCTACCTTACAAATGGAATTCTATGCACTCTTTTTTTTTTTTTTTTTTTTTTTTTTTTTTTGAGACGGAGTCTCGCTCTGTCGCCCAGGCTGGAGTGCAGTGGCGCAATCTCGGCTCACTGCAGGCTCCGCCTCCCGGGTTCACGCCATTCTCCTGCCTCAGCCTCCCGAGTAGCTGGGACTACAGGCGCCCGCCCCTGCGCCCGGCTAATTTTTTCTATTTTTAGTAGAGACGGGGTTTCACCATGGTCTCGATCTCCTGACCTTGTGATCCGCCCACCTCGGCCTCCCAAAGTGCTGGGATTACAGGCGTGAGCCACCACGCCCGGCCTCTATGCACTCTTAAGAAGTATTAATTACATCTAGATGTGCCAATGTATAAATATCTCTGAGAAATAGGAAGTGAAAAAAGAAAACAGCAACAGAATGAATATGGAAAAAAAATCCATGTTCTACAAATTTTAAAAGATAAGTATACACATACGTAAATATTTTTTTCCAGAGATAGTAATGGTTATCTTTGAAATGAAGGACTGCCGGATAGAAAGTCTATCGACTTTTGGCCGGGCGCGGTGGCTCAAGCCTGTAAAAAAACAAAACAAAACAAAAAAAGAAAGTCTATCGACTTTTCATTTCTGTTCTATCGACTTTTCATTTCATTTCTATCGACCTTCCCATGCTGTGACGCACATTGTAAGGCTGTGCCTGTAATTTTTTTAACGTCCACAAAGGCTAGCTAGGAGGTGGGATTATAAACCATTTCTGTTTTCTTATTTTTTACTTATCCATATTTAAAAATAACTTAATGGATTTGTTATTTCAACAGGTTATTCTTCTCCGCTTGACCTCGAGTTACAGAGACGCCAGATGAAGTCAAAGAGGATACCAGATGCAGCCAGGCGGCTGGGGAGGCACGTACGTCTCAGCTGACCCAGGGCAGCTGTTCTCCAGGGCGCGGCTTAGCCATGGCGGCGGCCCCAGCGCCCGCATTCAGCCCAACCCACCAGGTCACCCCAGTCCAGTCCGTGGTGCTCAGATCCCCAAGCAATCACAGGTCTGAGGCCGAAAGAACTATGTGAATGTGTACGGTGATATTAGGCGCACGCTCTGAACGAAGGGAAACCGAAGCACTTCAAGGGGCAGCGTTCAGAGGAGGGGAAAGACTGCAGGGTCTGGGTGTGATCCCTGCCTGGACTCTCTTAGAAGCTCCACTATCCTCTTCTCCAATGATTTGTCTTCCCATTCCAGAATTTCTTACCTTAACCTACCCAGCCTGAGTTAAATAAGCATCTGCATGCAGAAATAAGTAAGTGGGGGAATTTGTACTTTTCTGCAGTGAGCGTGCATTATTTTTCTCATCATACAAATCCGTTTTTAGACAACAATAAATGACCGATATAAGCCCACCTATTCGAAGGTATGCTTTCTACTGGAGTCCGTAGAGACCTTCAATCAGATCTGCTGTGCTCCCACCAGGTAACCCACATTCTCCGCCTGGAAAGAAGGGCAGAAGCAAGCAGGGAGATTAAGGACATGAACAGTGATGGGGGACTGTGAGGACTGGCTGCACAATTCTCCTGGAGGGTGACTTACAAGCAGAGGGCGCAAGAGAATGGTAAAGAAAAAATACTGGTGTGTGCATGCTTTTGGGTCTATTTAACTAGATTCTCCCAATTTCTCTTCCATCAATCTTTATAGGATTTGCTATGTATTTGCACTACTCAGCTCCATCCTGCTGACTTTATCATATTCTCACGCTGAATCGCGATGAGTAAATTGAGGAAGGAAGCAAGGATAAGTAGGGATGGTGCCACACTACCTCTCAGGCTGGGCACTAGAGGGCAGAAGCTTCCAGGAAATCTTCACAGGCAGACCCTCACTTCTAAAAATGCCCACAGATCTACAACGTTGGTGAACCTGGAGAACATTATTCTAAGTGAAATACGCCAGACCCAGAAGGACAAACACTGCATATCTCACTCATGTGGAATCTAAACAAGTCTAACTCACCATAACACACAGTAGTAGTAGGGGGGTTACCATGGACTAGGGGATGTTGGTTAAAGGGTACAAAATTTCAGTTATAAGGTGAACAAGGTCTGGAGACCTACTTTACAGCATGGTGACTACAGTGAATAATAATGTGTTGTGCAGTATGGTGGCCTCTGTAATCCCCACGACTCAGGAGGCTGAGGTAGAGGATTGTTTGAGCCCAGGAGTTTGAAACCAGCCTGGCCAATGTAGTGAGATCCTATCTCAAAAAAAGGGGAAAAAATGTATACTTGAAATTTTGCTAAGAAAATAGATCTTAAGCATTCATACCACACACAAACAAACATGATAGATATGTGACTAGCTTGATTGTGGTAATCACTTCGCGATATATACGTAGATCAAAACTTCACATTGTACACCTTAAATATGTACAGTTTTTTTTTTTTAGATGAAGTCTCACTCTGTTGCCAGGCTGGAGTGCAGTGGCATGATCTCAGCTCACTGCAATCTTGACCTCCCGGGTCCAAGCGATTCTCCTGCCTCAGCCTCCCAAGTAATGGGGACTACAGGCACACACCACCATGCCCAACTAATTTTTGTATTTTTAGTAGAGACGGGGTTTCACCATGTTAGTCAGGATGGTCTCGATCTCTTGACCTTGTGATCTACCCGCCTTGGCCTCCCAAAGTGACAATTTTTTTCTTTTTTGAGACAGAGTTTTTTTGCTCTTGTTTCCCAGGCTGGTGCACAGTGGTGTGATCTCAGCTCACTGCAATCTCCACCTTCCGGGTTCAAGCAATTGTCCTGCCTCAGCCTCCCCAAGTAGCTGGGATTACAGGCATGTACCACCATGCCCAACTAATTTTGTATTTTTAGTAGAGATGGAGTTTCACCATGTTGTCAGGGTGGTCTTGAATTCCTGACCTCAGGTAATTCGCCCGCCTCGGCTTCCCAAAGTGCTGGGATTACAGGCGGGAGCCACTGTATCTGGCCAAATGTGTAGAATTTTTATTTGTCAATCATACTTCAATAAAGCCAGGGTTGGGGGCCGGAGATGATTGACGAAAGAGCCTCTGAATGCAAAAACGTTTAGGAATACCTTGACCAATTAGATTTGTTTGTATTTTCTTTTTTTAAATCTGTGCACGGCCGGGCGCGGTGGCTCACGCCTGTAATCCCAGCACTTTGGGACGCCGAGGCGGGCGGATCACAAGGTCAGGAGATTGAGACCACGGTGAAACCCCGTCTCTACTAAAAATACCAAAAAAAAAAAAAAAAAAAAAAATTAGCCGGGCGCGGTTGCAGGCGCCTGTAGTCCCAGCTACTCGGGAGGCTGAGGCAGGAGAATGGCGGGAACCCGGGAGGCGGAGCTTGCAGTGAGCCGAGATCCGCGCCACTGCCCTCCAGCCAGGGGGACAGAGCGAGACTCCGTCTCAAAAAAAAAAAAAAAAATCTGTGCACAACAGTGACAAAAAATAAAAATGGGAAAAAAATCAATGTCTAGCTAATTCTAAAACAGCTCTTTCAACATGTTTACAACAAAAATTCTATGCGATATAAAGTATTTAGTGATTTTTTAAAAAATGCCCAAAGAGAGAAACACTCAACAGCCAATCGTGGCCACTATATGGTCTAAGTGTCTAAAACCACATCACGAAGTTGCTTGCTGTTCTATCAAAGTTCTGCCTTATGATGGGAAAAAACAATCCATGTTAAATTCAATTTTGGCCTTGTTAGGCTCATTTGCATGAGTTATCTTATGTAGACTTGATTTCCACAAGTGCTACCTCGGGGTCTTGGCTCCCAACTCTCTGATGATTCTTTGGCTGTGTCCTTCTGAGCAATATTTGTTTCTCTACAGGATGAATGCTGTCGGTGTTAGCGCTGAGAACCAGTCTATTCAGGATGGTGGGTGTATACAAAGGAGGGGGAACTGGGGCACAAAGAGAGGAAACTGGTCCCCGTTCTGTAGTTTGCTCCCCATTCCGGCCTGTTTTAACACAAAGGCAGGCGTTGTTGACAAATGTTGTAGGGGATACAGGGAGGTCTTCCACTTCCTGGTTTCAGATTGAACTCCACGTCACCTTTATCAAAATTCATTGAACAGCCCCCTGAGCTTTTGACCTGATCCTCGCTCTCTTTGTTGTGAGTTGCCATCTGCAGGGTCTCTGCTCCTGGCTGTGACACCTCCTTAGTCATCTTCTGGTGTCTCTCCTATGGGCACCACTACTTGCCCACAGTGGCTGTCCTAACAATCTCTCTCAACATTTTAATTGTCACCTTCTAGGTTAACCCCATTTAAAAAGAGGTTTTGTTTCAATCACACCTCTGGGATGTAACAGCTCAAACCACAGAGTTCCTGTTGTGCCTGCTACCAAATCATGTGGCTCCAGGAAATTCTGCGCTTTCCCACCATTTGCTGTTAATCAGTAAACTCCAAAATTCCTACCAGTCCTGGCTGAGGGATTCAAAACAAGCCCAAGGCAACATTCTTACACACACTGAGAACAACAGAAGAGTAATTCAGAATGAGATTTTAGGATGATAATTTTTAAAGTTACTTTTTAAATAAAATAAAAAACCATGCCCGTAAGGAAGGACACTGTAGCATTATCTTAGCTAAAAACTGCACGGAAGTATAGACCACTAAATGACTGGGTACTAGGCTGGCGCGGTGGCTCAGGCCTGTGATCCCAGCATGTTGGGAGGCCGAGGTGGGTGGATCACGAAGTCAGGAGTTCGAGACCAGCCTGGCCAACATAGTGAAACCCCCGTCTCTACTAAAAAAAAAAAAATTAGCCAGGTGTGGTGGTGGGCGACTATAATCCTAGCTACTTGGAAGGCTGAGGCAGAAGAATCTCTTGAACCCAGGAAGCAGAGGTTACAATGAGTCAAGATTGTGCCATTGCACTCTAGCCCAGGGCGACAGTACAAGACTCTGTCTCAGAAAAAAAAAAAACAAAGACTGGGTCTTCAGTTAAAAGTGATCCAAATATACCTCGGACATTCAGACACTGCACTAGAATGTAATCATCACGAGGTAATCATCAGTACAGGCAATGGCTGGGCCCCGGGGTTAACCAACAGTGATTTAAGTTTCCATGAGACCAAGGTTAGTTGTGCTAACTGGTTTCCAAACAAGGTAAAAAAATACCACAGTAGGAACACGCTGTATCTCAAAGAGTAAAACAATATGTCAAATCTCTCCCTCTGCGTTACAAATGCCATTTGCATTACAATGGTAATACACTGTAAAGAAATGTTCTACTAAGTTTGTTAGATGAACTACATGTGCTCTGTTTCAAATCACGTACTAATAAAAGTGATCTAGGCCAGGTGCGGTGGCTCATGCCTGTAATTCCAGCACTTTGGGAGGCCAAGGCAGGGGTATTGCTTGAGATCAGGAGCTCAAGACCAGCCTGGCCAACATAGCAAAACCCCATTTCTACTAAAAATACAAAAAAAAAAAGCCAGGTGTGGTGGTGCACTCCTGTAGTCCCAGCTACTTGGGAGGCTGAGGCAGGAGAATCACTTGAACCCGGGACGAAGAAGTTGCAGTGAGCTGAGATTGTACCACTGCACTCCAGCCTGGGTGATAGAGCCAGACTGCATCTCAAAAAAAAAAAGTAATCTAGTTCTTTGATAGATTTGCATAATTCCCTAACTAGACTACAACTGATTCCCCTTAAGAAATGTCTGTAGGCTCTCTATGAAAAACAGAGGTTTTTTTCTTTTTTTTTTTTTTTTCTTTTTTTTTTTTTTTGAGACAGACTCACTCTGTTGCTCAGGCTGGAGTGCAGTGGCAGGATCACTGCTCACTGCAGCTGTGACCTCCTGGGCTGAAATGATCCTCCCACCTCAGCCCCTCAAGTAGCCAGGACTATAGGTGCAAACCACCAGTCCTGGCTAATTTTTTAATTTTTTGGTAGCATGGGGTCTCGCTAAGTTGCCCAGGCTAGTCTCAAACTCCTGGGCTTAAGTGATCCTCCCACCTTGGCCTCCCAAAGTATTGGAATTATAGGCATAAGCCAATTCACCAGGCCTAAAAATTAGGTTTTTTTAAATACAACTTCCTGTGTAAATTGTGTTACTACTTTGTAGGATGCTTACTTTTTCTTGAAGGTGTTTTATTTCCCCCATGAACCTGTCAGCATCTTGAGAGAAGGGACAAGGAGTTCTTTTTTTCTAATTGGACAGCTCAGCATTTTGATTAAATGAACAGCAATGCCACTGAGGGTTGGCCTCCCGTGCTGAGATCTTGTCAGTGGCTACCAGAGGCTATGCAAGCCCCTGCTCCAGCCCAGTGCTTCCCCTTCTCTCTCCAAGGGGATCCTAGATTGGTTGAATTTATGGATCTGTTCCTGGCCTTCCCAGGCATGCAAGATCCCCAGGAAAAGGCAACGACCTGGCTCATCATCAAATCCATTTCCTGCTTCTGATATTCTACTTCCTTTGCCTGAACCTTTGGCCACATATTTTGCCCCTTTGACACTGGTCCTTGGTATTGTTTTGTGGCTTACTCCCTCTCTTCAACACTTGCAGGATCTCTGTCCCCTGAACACTAGCATTAGGTTTTGAAATGTTCTTGTAATCCTTGTATTCACTTCTTTTATGGCATCTTTCTGATTCTCTGGTATCATGCTACCATCATTAACTCAGTGTCTCCCCTGGCTTTGTGATAGCCACACTTTCTCTCTTTCTTCTCTCTCTCTCTCTCTCTCTCTGTCCCTCTACCCTCCCCCCCTTCTCTCTCTCTCTCTCTCATCCATTTATCATCCCCTGGGTTCTCAACCTGACTCTCAAACCCCATTTTGTCCTGACTCCAACAATGATACATAAACTTATGAACTTCAGTGCAGGCAGACATGTACGTAGAAGAACTTTGGATTCACCTACCTTTAAATACATCCTGCCTCTTGCTCTATGGAGGTATAACCTAACCTGGATGCCCAAAGGTAGCCATAGTGGAGAAATGTAAGGCCCCTAATAAACATCTATCCATCCTCTGTGCTTAGCACTCTGGGTTTTATGACGAACCACAGACTTTACAAATCTTACAATCTAGGCCGGGTGTGGTGGCTCACACCTGTAATCCCAGCACGTTGGGAGGCCTGAGGCGGGAGAATTGCTGGAACCTGGAAGGCGGAGGTTGCAGTGAGCTGAGATCAAGCCACTGCACTCCAGCCTGGGCAACAGAGCGAGACTCCATCTGAAAAAGAAAAGAAAAAATATTCGCCGGGCACGGTGGCTCTCGCCTGTAATCCCAGCACTTTGGGAGGCTGAGGCAGGCGGATCATGAGGTCAAGAGATCGAGACCATCCTGGTCAACATGGTGAACCCTCGTCTCTACTAAAATACAAAAAATTAGCCAGGCGTGGTGGCACACATCTGTAGCCCCAGCTACTCGGGAAGCTGAGGCAGGGCAATCACTTGAACCCGGGAGGCGGAGGTTGCAGTGAGCAGAGATTGTGCCACTGCACTCCTACCTGGCAACAGAGCAAGATTCCATCTAAAAAAAAAAAAAAATCTTACAATCCAGAAGGAGAGGAAAGGCAGAAACCCATATGCAATGTGAGACAGTACATGAACAAAACACAAATCTAGCGAGAAGTTTCAGAAAAGGGAGTGTTATGGTTTGAACTGTGTCCCCTTCTCATTATTCATACACTGGACTATGAACACTGAGTCCCAATCCCCAGTACCTCAGAATGGGACTTAATTTGGAAACGGGGTAATTGCAGATGTAATTGGTTAAGATGAGGTCAAACTGAAGTAGGGTGAGCCCTAATCCAAAATGATTGCAGTCTGTATGAAAAGGGGAAGGAGAGAGTCACCCATGCAGGGAGAATACCGTGTGAAGATGAAGACACAGATCAGAGATGGTTTCAAATGAGTTTCCATATTCAGTCTCAATGATATTCATAACATCTTGTAATCCTTGTATTCGCTTCTTTGAATACAAGGTGCTTTAAGGACTAACACTAGGAAATGCAACCAGAGCAGTTCTGAAACAGATGTCAGAAAGCATGGGTTCAAGGAAAGAGGTCATGTTGATCTAGCTTTTTTTTTTTTTGAGATGGAGTCTTGCTCTGTTGCCCAGACTGGAGTGCGGTGGTGCGATCTCGGCTCACTGCAACCTCGCCTCCCAGGGTCAAGCGATTCTGCTGCTGCAACCTCCTGAATAACTGGGATGACAGGTATGTGCCACCATGTCCAGCTAATTTTTGTATTTTTAGTAGAGATGGGGTTTCACCATGTTGGTCAGGCTGATCTCAAACTCCTGACCTTGTGATCCACCCACCTCGGCCTCCCAAAGTGCTCGGATTACAGGCGTGAGCCACCCCACCCAGCCGATGTAGCTTTTTAAAAGTGGCAAAGCCACTTACCTCCTCAGTGACTCAGTTTTGTCTACAAAAAGATAGCAACATCCCCACCTTTGTTTTACTCTCTCAAAAATGCGATGAGGGTAAATGAGATTAAAAGATGTTTATGATATGGGGAAATAATTTAAAAACAGATAGATACAAGCTTTGAGCAATAGAAATGTGTGTATGTGTGTTGTCTATGGATACACTTATACATATCCATATGTACATGTGTGCCATTAGATGGCAGCAGGAAGCTAATTCATAACAAAGTCAGCTTCAGCCAAGTTTTTCCCTTTATCAGACAGATTTCTTGTGACTTGGTCTCACTGACTCAGTCTCAACAGGATTCTCTATGTCTCTGTCTCTTTGTCTTCTCTCTCTTTTTCCCTGTCTCTTTCCTCTCTTTCTACCCCTTCTCCCTCTCTCCCCAACTTAAAGAAAACACCTTTTATTAAATTATGAAAAATGCCAAATGTGGCCGGGCGTGGTGGCTCATGCCTGTAATCCCAGCACTTTGGGAGGCCAAGGCGGACAGATCACAAGGTCAGGAGATCTAGACCATCCTGGCTAACACGGTGAAACCCCGTCTCTACTAAAAATACAAAAAATTAGCGGGATGTGGTGGCAGGCGCCCACAGTCCCAGCTACTCGGGAGCCTGCGGCAGGAGAATTGCGTGAACCCGGGAGGCGGAGCTTGCAGTGAGCCGAGATCGTGCCACTGCACTCCAGCCTGGGCCACAGACCGAGACTCCGTCAAAAAAAAAAAAAAAAAGCCAAATGTTCACAAAAGGAGAATAGTACAGTGAGCCCTCATCAACCCAACACACAAATTCAACTAATTCTGCCATACTTGCTTCAACTCTCCATCCATTCTTCTCTCCTTCCCTCACTCCCCACTGAATTTTAAAGCAAATCTCAGACTTCACGGTTTTCCACCTATATACTTCAATATGCATATGTAAAAATTATGATCATATCCATACATAATCATAATACCATTGTGAAACTTATAACATGAATGATAATTTCTTAGAATCTTATCATGTCTCTTTTCAAAGGTTTGAAACAAGAATGATGGCCATATTTTACATAATTTATAATTTAGCAAATAGAATATTTGAATAATAAACCAATTCCATTTTGAAGGTTTCTGATGTAGCACTCTGTTTAAAAAAAAAAAAAAAAAAAAAACTACTTGAGAAAAGTATGGATTGATTGTATTGGAAGTTGCAAGGCCTGAGGAATGTTTTCCCATGATTTTAGTCCTTCTCATCAATGTTCTATGCCTCAGTTCTGGTAACCCCAGAATGATGCTGTTACCTGACAGTATTCTAATGAAGATTAAAGAAATAACATCTGTTAATCATATTAAGTTCACTGAGGCAGGATGGGGCTGGGTGCTGGTAAATGGAGCAGATAAATGATGTGAGCCATCTACACTTTATTTTTCACGTTGAAAAGTCATTATAGAGAAACTTTCTCCTTTGGTGCACGTACTGATACTTCAGAGCACGTATGAACTATGGTAGGTAGGAAAGTCGTGCCAGAGACTACCTCTTAGTAACCTTAGCAGAAAATTACAGCGTAATGCCTACAGCCCTGGGAAGAGACACATATAAATCCATTTCACACCATGTGGAGTTTACATAACTGAATCAGAATTTTTAAAAAGGAATCTGGTTGATAATTGTTCCAGAATAAATCAACTCAATTTTTCAGTAAATATCAAAAACATTCATAAGACCTAGGTATTCTACTTTCAGCAATTTATACTAAGGAAATAAACATAGATGGAGGCAAAGATGCAGTTACAAGGACGTATGTGTCAGTGTTGTTTATAAAAACAAACTTTTAAAAAATAACCCTTAAATATTCAACAACAGAGATGGGTGAATAAACTGCATTATAGAACCATGATGGGATACTTTGTAGCTATTAAAAATCACCTGGTAGGAATACATTGATTAACATGTAAATGTTTTGACAATATCTTTAGTGAAAAAAATCATGTTATAAAATAGTACAGGCTGGGCACGGTGACTCACACTTGTAAGTCACACTTTGGGAGGCCGAGGCAGGTGGATCACCTGAGGTCAGGAGTTCAAGACTGGCCTGGCCGACATGGTGAAACTCCATCTCTACTAAAAATATAAAAATTAGCTGGGCATGGTGGTGCATGCCTGTAATCCCAGCTACTCAGAAGGCTGAGGCAGGAGAAGCGCTTGAACCCAGGAGGCGGAGGTTGCAGTAAGCCAAGAGCATACCACTGCCCTGCAGCCTGGGTGACAGAGTGAGACTCCGTCTCAATAATAATAATAATAATATAGTATAAAGGCATCAATTCCTCTTTAGTTTAGCTGTATTTATACATGTGCACATATACCTGTGCACACACACACACAGAAATGAGATTAGAAAGACATGGAGTAAACATAATGCTAATAGCAGTTACCTCTATAAGCAGAATTATAAAAGCTTTTTTTTTTTTCTGCCTCTAGGTTTTTCTAATGTGCATATAAAAAATAAGTAAAAAATATTTTTCTTTCAAAAATTTGACTAGCAGATCTGGCAACATGGAAGACAGACCTAAAGTAGAATGCCACATACTATAAACACAGAGAAATAACAGATACAAGGAAAATAGAAAAGCAAATCCCTTAGAAATGTGGAAGGATCTGAATACGGATTGGGATGCACATTAATTAACAAAGCAGCTGCTCACAGTTGGAGGCAAGGTGGAGATGAGGTCAGTGTTCCCTGATAACAAACCAGACAAAGATGTCATACACATGCCAAAACACTACAGACCAGTATCTATGAATACTAACACAAAAATCCTCAACAACGTACTAGCAAACTGAATCCAGCACATAAAAAGGATTATACATCATGACCAAGTGAAATTTATCCCAGTCATGTGATATTTGAACATCAATGAATGTAACAGCCATATCAAGAGAAGAAAGGACAAAAATTGTATGATCATTGCAACAGATGCAGAAGCACATGATAAAATCTGACACTCTTTCATGATAAAATACTCAACAAACTAGGACTAGAAGGGAACTTCATCAGCCTGATAAAGGGTATTTATGAAAAACCCACAGATAACATCACACTTAATGATAAAAGACTAAAAGCCTTCTCCCTAAGATCAGGAGCAAGACAAGGATGCCTACTTTTGCCACTTCTGTTCAACATTGTACTGGAGGTTCTAGACAGAGCAATTAGGTAAGAGACAAAAATAAAAGGCATCAAGATTGGAAAGGAAGTAAAACTACCTGTAGTTGCAGATGACATGATTTTGTATGTAGTAAACCCTAAGGAATCTGCTTTAAAAAAATAAAAAATAAATAAAAACTATTAGAATAGGCCAGGTGTGGTGGCTCACTTCTGTAATCCCAGGACTTTGGGAGGCCAAGGCAGGCGGATCACTTGAGGTCAGGAGTTCAAGAGTAGACGCCAAAATGGTGAAACTCCGTTTCTACTAAAAATACAAAAATCAGCCAGGTGTGGTGGTGCATGCCTGTAGTCATGCACTACATGACTCAGGTGGGGCTGAGGCACGAGAATTGCTTGAACCAGGGAGGTGGAGGTTGCAGTGAGCCAAGATACCACCACTCCACTTCAGCCTGGGTGACGAAATGAGACTGTCTCAAAAAAACACAAACAACAACAACGAAACAAGGCCGGGCATGGTACTCATGTCTGTAATCCCAGCACTTTGGGAGGCCGAGGCTGGCAGATCACCTGAGGTTGGGAATTCGAGACCAGCCTGACCAACATGGAGAAACCCTGTCTCTACTAAAAATACACACACAAAAAAATTAGCTGGGCATGGTGGCGCATGCCTGTAATCTCAGCTACATGGAAGGCTGAGGCAGGAGAATCGCTTGAACCCGGGAGGTGGAGGTTGCGGTGAGCCAAAATCATGCCACTGCACTCCAGCCTGGGCAACAAGAGTGAGATGCCATCTCAAAAACAGACAAACAAACAACACTATCAAAATAAATAAGAATTGTCCATGAATGTTCATAGCATTGTTCATAAGAGCCAAAAAAGTGGAGACAACCCAAATGTCCATCAACTGATGAATAAATAAATAAAATGTGGTGTATCCATACGACAGAATATTACTCAGCAATAAAAAGAAATGAAGCACTGATACTTGCTGCAACATGGACGAACCTTGAAAACATGCTAATTAAAGAAGCATGCTAATTGAAACATGCTAATTGAAAGAGTGGAATTTTATGATTCCATTACATGAAATGTCCATAACAGGCAAATATATACATATAGAAGGTAGATTAGTTGTTGCCTAAGGCCACGGGGGTAGGGGTGGTTAAGGGTAATTGAGAGTGGCAGGTAATGGATATTGGTTTTAGGGGGAGGTAATAAAAATGTGCTGAACTTGATGGTGGAGATGGTTGCATAGCTCCGTGAACATACTGAAAACTTTTTTTCCCAACTTTTGTTTTAGATACAGAGGGTACATGTGCAGTTTGTTACATGGGAATATTGCATGATGCTGAGATTTGGAGTATGGATCCCGTCACCCAGGTAGTGAGCATAGTACCCGATAGGTAGTTCTAAAATTATATTTCAAGAAAGTTGTTAAAAGAAGACAATACATAATCTCAATTTGCTCAGACAGGTAAAAGTATTGGAAATGAATAAACAATTAGATGTTGTGGTTATGCACATTTTAAAATCCCAAGGAATAATTAAACCAACTATTAGAACAAATAAGAGTTTGGACACATTGTTAGACACAAAAACAATATAGAAAAGTCAACATTGTCCTCGTGAAAATGTCAATGAGAAAGTAAAATTTTGAAAAAGATACTATTCTCCCCAATAACAACACTTATAGGACCAAGGAATAAACGTATCAAAAAGAGCAAGATCTCAAGCCAGACACAATAGCGCATATCTGTAACTGAGGTGGGAGAATCGCTTGAGCCTAGGAATTCAAGTCCAGCCTGAACAACACAGCAAGACTCTAACTCTTGAAGAAAAAAAAATGAGCGCGATCTAAAAACAAAATTATAAAGCTTCACTGAAAGACACAAAAGACACAAAAGAAGACCTAAATAAAATGAAGAAATATACCATGTCCATAAATGGGAAAGCTTAATACCATAAAGATGGCACTTCTCCAAATATTAATTCAGGATAATTAAAATAATAAAATGTTAAAGGCTAACAAGTTGGTTCTAAATTTCAAGGAAGAGAAAAGGAAAGAACCTGAAGACCATTTTGAAGAAAACAAGATGGGAATAGTTGCCCTCTCATTTATTAAAACTCATTATAAATGTATAGTAATTAACGAGTGTTGTATTGGTGCAGGGACACACAAACAGACCAATGGAATAGAAAAGAGAGAGCCTAGAAATAAATCGTGATTCTTTTTTTTTTTTTTTTTTTTTTTGAGACGGAGTCTCGCTCTGTCACCCAGGCTGGAGTGCAGTGGCTGGATCTCAGCTCACTGCAAGCTCCGCCTCCCGGGTTCACGCCATTCTCCTGCCTCAGCCTCCGGAGTAGCTGGGACCACAGGCGCCTGCCACCTCGCCCGGCTAAGTTTTTGTATTTTTAGTAGAGACGGGGTTTCACTGTGTTAGCCAGGATGGTCTCGATCTCCTGACCTCGTGATCCGCCCGTCTCGGCCTCCCAAAGTGCTGGGATTACAGGCTTGAGCCACCGCGCCCGGCCTTAAATCGTGATTCTTATGAGAACTTAATATAATAGAGATGGTGTTGCAAATTGATAGGAAATTTCAAAATAAGCTTCAGATTGATTCCATACCTGAATAGGAAAGAGTGAACCTTTAAGACTTCTAAAACGTTTTAGACAAAAACACAAGATAATAAATATACGATTCAGGGTATGGAAGAAGTTCTTAAATAAGACAACAAAAACACAAAAAATGTAAGAAATTTGATGGCATCAAAATTTCTCTGTAAAAAAGACAATATACTCTCAACCATAGACCAGGAGAAGCTATCTGTAAACAACTACAAAAAGGAGAGAAGGGGGAATCAGCAGTTTGGGGAAAGACAATTTAATAGAAAAATGTCAAGAATATAAGGGCAAGTAATATATAGACAAAATCTGGGTGGCTAAATTTTTCATTGTAAAGATATTCACTATTAGATTAAACCTCATTAAATTGCCAATACTTGATAGTTTTAGCTCACAAAAATGCGATTTCATATAGGTAAAATTAGTAGCAGTAGGAGAATTAAAAATTAACAGATACCATTGGCCTACTGTGGTGGCTCGTGTCCATAATTCCAACACTTTGCGAGGCCAAGGCAGGAGGGTCACTTGAAGCCATGAGTTCAAGACTAGCCTAGGCAAATGGTGAGACCTCATCTCTACAAAAAATAAGAAAATTAGCCAGGCACAGTGGCCTGTGCCTGCAGTCCCAGCTACTAGGGAGGTAGAGGCAGAAGGATGGCTTGAGCCCAGAAGTCTGAGACTGCAGTGAGCTATGATCACACCACTGCACTCCAGCCTGGGCAACAGAGCAAGACCCTGTCTCCAAAAAAAAAAAAAAAAAAAGAAAGAAAGAAAGAAAAAAGAGAGAGAGAGAAACCATTAAAAATCCATTAGATTGACTATCAGGACTCACAAAATTATGTGGAAACATAAACTATTAGACAGTTGTAGAAGAAAGCTTAGATTGGTAAAGCACTTTGGCAATACCTAATAAAGTGGAACGTACATATACCCCTAAGACTAAGCAACTTCACTCCTTCATAATCTTCCTAGAGAAATTCTTACATAGGCACGCAAGGAGATAAGCCAAAGATACTGTATTACCCAGAGTCCTCCAGAGAAACAGAACCAGAACCAACAGAGAGAGAGAGAGAGAGAGAGAGAGAGAGAGAGAGAGAGACTGTGTGTGTGTGTGTGTGTGTGTGTGTGTGTGTGTGTGTGTTTAATTATAAGGAATTGGCTCACAGGATTACGGAGGTTGAGAAGTCCCAAGATAGGCAGATGGCAGGCTGGAGACCCAGGAGAATCAATGTTCAAGTCCAAAGGCCTGAGGACCAGAACAGCTGATGTTATTAACACTTGTAAGTTCCAGTCTAAAAGCCAGCAGGCTCCAGACCCAAGAGCTGATGTCTCAGTCTGACCCTTTTTTTTTTTCAGGCGGAGTTTTGCTCTTGTTACCCAGGCTGGAGTACAATGGCGCAATCTCAGCTCACTGCAACCTCTGCCTCCCGGGTTCAGGTGATTCTCCTGCCTCAGTCTCCTGAAGTAGCTGGGATTACAGGTGCCCGCCACCACGCCCAGCTAATTTTTGTATTTTTGGTAGAGACGGGGTTTCACCATGTTGGCCAGGTTGGTCTTGAACTCCTGACCTCAGGTGATCCACCCGCCTCAGCCTCCCAAAATGTGGGGATTACAGGCGTGAGCCACCGCATCCGGCCAGTCTGAGTCTTAAGGCCAGAAAAGACCAATGTCTCAAGTAGCCAGGGAAGAGGACTTCCCTCTTACTTAGCTTTTGTGTTCTATTCAGGTCTTCGACTGATGAGCAGAGGCCTACCCACATTAGGAAGGGCAGTCTGCTGCATTCAGTCTGTCAATCCAAATGCTAATCTCATCTAGAAACACCCTCACAGGCACACCCAGAGTAACGTTTGGTCAAAAGCTTGGGTGCCCATGATCCAGTCAAGTGGACACATAAAATTAACCATCACAGATACTCACTTCAGTATTGCTTGTAATATCAAAAACTTGGGCTAGGCATGGTGGCTCACGCCTGTAATTCTAGCAATTTGGAAGGCTAAGGCGGGTGGATTACCTGAGGTCAGGAATTCAAGACCAGCCTGGCCAACATGGTGAAACCCCATCTCTACTAAAAATACAAAAAAAAAAAAAATTAGCCGAGCATGGTGGCGGGTGCCTGTAATCCCAGCTACTTGGGAGGCTGAAGCAGGAGAATCACTTGAACCTAGGGGACAGAGGTTGCAGTGAGTCAAGATCACACCACTTCATTCCAGCCTGGGTGAAAGAGCGAGACTCTGTCTCAAAAAAAAAAATAAAAAAAAAAAATAAAAAACTTGGAAATAATCTAATTGTCTGTTTATTCTACAAATACGCACTAGGCATTCATTATGTGCCAGGGACCATTCAATATGTTTGGGATACACCAGTGAGTACAAAAGACAAACATTCCTCTCGTTGGCGAGGTGACATATTAATAAAAGAAGACAAACAATAAGCCTAATACCTACGTAGGGTATATATTACTTACATAATACGGGAAAGCCACTTCCCACAACTTCAAGGATACCATTCGTATGATATTCTATGTAAATGCCACCCTCTGCAAATGTGTAAGGCAATAGTGGGGTGGGGAGTGGGTGGCAAGTGACAATTTAAGTTAGAAGATCAAAGTAGGCATTATTAAGTAGGTGACAGAGCGCAAACTTAGATGAGGGAATTACTGCGCAGGTATCTGGAGGAAAGAGCAAACCAGGCGGAAGAACCAGACTGTGTAAAGATCCAAAAGCTCGAGGCTGGTGAGACTGTGAAGAGAGCCAAGGGGAGAGGGTTAGAATAAGATGAAGTGGAACAAGGGGTAGGCCACTGTAAGGACTTGAGGGCTTTTTAGTCTGAATGAATGAGTAGCCATTACAGAGGTTTAAACAGTGGAGCAAAGTGATCTGATTCCATGTTGAAGGGATCACTCTGGCTACACTTACAGGGAAGCAAGGATGGAAGCAGGAAGCCACTACAGTAATTCAAGTGAGAAATGGTGATGGCTTGGGCCAGAATGATGACAACAATGTTGGGTTCTAGATATATTTTGAATATAGAGCCTATAAAAATCCTGACAGATTGGATGTGGAATGTGAGTTAAAGAGAAGACTCAAGGATAACTCATATTATGCCTGATCAACCGGAAGGATGAAGTTGCCATCAACCGAGAAGTGTGTAACCCATGGAGCAGGGTTTTTTAAAATTTTTATTTATTTATTTTTGAGACAGAGTCTCGCTCTGTCGTCCACACTGGAGTGCAGTGGTGGGATCTTGGCTCACTGCAACCTCTGCCTCCCGGGTTCAAGCGATTCTCCTGCCTCAGCTTCCTGAGAAGTTGGGGTTACAGGCATGCACCACCGCGTCCAGATAATTTTTGTATTTTTATTAGAGACAGGATTTCACCATGTTGGCCAGGCTGGTCTCAAGCTCTCGATGTCAGGTGATCCACCCACCTCGGCCTCCCAAAGTGCTGGAATTACAGGTATGAGCCACTGTGCCCAGCCATGGAGCAGGTTTGAGGGGAGAAGACAAGCTGAGTTCTGAACATGTTTACCTTACAGGTATATTACACATTCATATGAAAATGCTGAATTGGGAATTAGGCATCTTGAGTTCCAAATTGGAAATTAGGCATCTTGAAGAGATATCTGAGCTAGAGTTGTTCAGTGTGTAGATAGTATTTTTTTTTTTTAAATAGAGATGGGGTCTATGTTGCCTAGGCCAGATTACAATGGCTACTTACAGGCAAGATCATAGTGCACTACAGGCTCAAACTCCTGAGCTCAAGGGATCTTCCTGCCTCAAATTCCCAAGTACTAGGACTACAGGTACACCACCACTCCCAACTAGATAGTATGTAAATCCATGAGACTGTAAAGACCACTATAGGGGGTTTGATGTAGCTAGAGATGAGATTCAAGGATTGAGCCTTGTTAGAAGGTTAAAGCCATGAGAAGGAACCGGTAAAGGAGACTGAGGAGCAGCCAGTGAGACAGGAGAAAGACCAAGAGTGTGGTGTCTGGAAGCAACTGGAAAAGTGTCAAGGAGGAAGGAAGGGCCACCCGTGTCAAATGCTGCTGACAGGTGGAGTAAGATAAGGACAACAGGTTAAACACTGGACTAAACAACAAAAGACATCTTGAGAAGAGCAGTTCTGATGAAACGTAAGAGACAAAAGTCCGAGCAAGTTCAAGAGAGCATGAGAGGAGAATCGGATCTGGAAAGTACATACATCTCCTTCAGGCTTTGTTGCAAAGGGGAGCAAGGAAATGGAAGACAGTTGATGGTGAAAGGGGAAGATAAAAGGGCTTTAAGACAGGCAAAATGAAGTGTTTATATGCTAGCAGGGAGCTGCAATGGAGAGAAAAAAAAATGATCATTCAGGATAGAAGTGAGCATTGCTACAGCAGTCCTTGAATAGATGAGTAGGACCTAATTCACAAGTGGAGAGGTTGGCTTTAGAGAAAAGCACGAATACTGGTAGGCAAGAAGGCAGAGTATGTGAGTGCAAGTGAGGTCAGTAGATGCGATGAGATTGTGGAAATTCTCCCCCTTATTACTTGGATTCTCTTAGCCATTAGCCAAAAGGGAGGGTGGGGAGGAGGAATGGGAGTTAGATGAAACAGGAGACAATGTGTCATATGTAACAGTTATCAATGAGAGAAGAATGAATGGACTAAGGAAACACAGTATGATTGTCAGGCAGTATTTGAGACCCACAAGAAATTCACGGTCATAAGGTTAAAATGGGACCAGTCAGTATGGCTATTTTTCCTTTATTTTCTTCAGTGTCAAAGGGGCAGGGAGTAGCTGGAGGATGGATTTAATCTGGGCTATAGTTTTGCCAGTGTGTATGATGAAGAGGGGAGCAAGGGAGTTGAAGAGGTATGAAAGGAGTGGTAATGACTGCAATGGAACTGAAGCTGGAATATAAAAGAGACTGCAGAGGGGTTAATGAGCAGGTGAAAGATAATAGGATCAACAGAGTTAAGGTCCCAATGGGGTCTAAGGACTGTTGAAGCTGGGATACTGGAAAGGGGTAAACTTGAAAGATGAGAAGTGATAAACAGAATGGATGCATAAAATTGAGAACATGAATGGGTAATGGTAAGGTCTTGAGTATAATCATGAGGGTGAGTAGCAAGAGCTACACTCATCAAGAAAGAAGAGTGTGGCCAGGTGCAGTGGCTCATGCCTGTAATCCCAGCACTTCGGGAGGTGGAGGAAGGTGGATCACTTGAGGTCAGGAGTTCAGGACCAGCTTGGCCAACATGGTGAAACCCCGTCTCTACTAAAAATACAAAAATTAGCTGGACGTGGTGGCTCATGCCTGTAATCCCAGCTACTTGGGAGGCTGAGGTAGAATTGTTTGAACCAGGGAGGCGGAGGTTGCAGTGGGCCGGGATCATGCCACTGCACTCCAGCCTGGGTGACAGAAAGGAGGGAGAGGAGTCTGGGGTACATCAGATTACAGGAGAAGGGAAACTGATAAACTGGTCTATCAGTTTATGTGAGTGCAAGTGATAAACCGATAAAATGATTTATCAATTAAATTGATAAACTGGTTTACCAATAAACCAGTTTATCAATTAAATGGATTAACTAGAATTGTCAGCTAAAATGGATTAACTAGAATTACACACATTGATGCATATAAATCTCAAAAACACTAATATTGAATGAAAAAATCAGTTGCCAAAAGATACATACACTGACATTATTTATATGTAAAATTTTAAAACCAAACAAAACATAAACTGTTAATGGGTAGATAGTTATATAGTAAAAACATGAAAATGTGTATCAGAAAAATATATATTTGAATTTCTAGTTGGTAGTTGCCTCTGGAGATGGCAAGGTTGGAGTCAGGTTCCGTAACATTTTAACTCTTTAAAAATAGCCTGAAATAAATGTGGTTTTAAGAAGTTTAAAGCAACTAGTTGTGGATACTTAGGAAACAGAGTTTCCTGTGTATTCTCCCTGTAAGCTCATGACCATGAAATTCTTGTGGGTCTCTTACAAGGCTTCATATGATCTAACTCAAGATCAGGAAGTGATTCCAGCAGCTATTCTCACTGTTCACTAAAGATAAAGTTTCGGGGCTGGGCGGGGTGGCTCACGCCTGTAATCCCAACACTTTGGGAGGCCAAGGGGGTAGCTCACAAAGTCAGGAGATAGAGACCATCCTGGCTAACACGGTGAAACCTCATCTCTACTAAAAATACAAACAATTGGCCAGGCGTGGTGGCACGCGCCTGAAGTCCCAGCTGCTTGGGAGGCTAAGACAGGAGAATTGCTTGAACCTGGGAGGCAGAGGTTGCAGTGAGCAGAGATCCCGTCACTGCACTCCAGCAACATAGCAAGACTCCATCTTAAAAAAAAAAAAAAAACAAAGTTTCTGGCTTCTCTGATCTACCTTCCAGAAACCTACATCTTTTTACATCTCAAATCCTCCTCAGAAAAGATTGAAACAAGATGAATAATAATACCAATATTATCTTTGGTTTTAAGCTCTTTACGTCAGAGAAAACCTAACAAATGTGCCACCTCTATTTTCAGGCTTGCTCACTGCTTCCCATTTGAAAGAAAGGGACCCAACAAACACTATCGTCAATTTGTATGGATTTTTCTAGACATATTCTGTGCGTTTTAAAAACATACATATTTTTAATTTTTTTCACATAGTTGTGACATATACAAAATTTGATTTAGTTAAAATAGCTTGGATATCTTTTCATAACCATACATGTAGAGCTGTCTCTTTTTTTTTTTTGAGATGGAGTTTTGCATTTGTTGCCCAGGCTCAAGTGCAATGGCGTGATCTTGGCTCACTGCAACCTCCACCTCCCAGGTTCAAGCGATTCTCCTGCCTCAACCACCCGAGAAGCTGGGATTACAGGCCCGTGCCACCGCACCCTGCTGATTTTTATATTTTTAGTAGAGATGGGGTTTCACTATGTTGGCCAGGCTGGTCTCGAACTCCTGACCTCAGGTGATCCACCCACCTCGGCCTCCCAAAGTGCTGGGATTACAGGCATGAGCCACTGTGCCCGGCCTGTCTCATTCTTTTTAAAGGCTTTACAGTATTTAATTTATAGTTTTGCCATAAATTATCTAACTTGTTCTCCATGGAAGGACGTTTATATTTCAAACTTTCTGATACTTGAAACAATGCTGTAATGAGTATTTTTTGAATATGTAAATTCACAGATGTATGAATACACTTGGTAGATATTGCCAAAATCCCTCCATATAGGGATCAACATTGATTTCCACTTTTCACAGCAGCATATGAGTGGCCATTTCTCCTAGGTCAACAGAGTATTCTTGAACTTCAAACTGTACCCCATCTGATAAAAGTGGTAAAATAGTTTAAATCTGTAATTATGACAGAGATCAGCCATCTTTTCCTATGCTTAAGAACCATTTGTATTTTATATCTGAAAACTCTCTCAGTCAGCATTCAGTCAGGAAAACAGAAGGCACTCAAGTATTACACTCAGGAAAGGATTGAACCCAGGTGCTTCCAAAACACTGGAAGGGCTGGAGGAAAGGAAGGTCAGGGAAAGCTGCCAGTGAGTGCAGGAAATCAAGAAGTCACAGGAATGGCAGGAAATCACAGCTGATGATCTCAGCTGCCTGCAGCACTGAAGCAGGTGATTAACAAAATGCAGAAGGTCCTGCAGAACCTCACGTATGCCGTCTGAACAAGCCTATATACGCCTGCCCGCTGGCTGAAGGAATAACAGCTTGTTTCTCTTTTGCCTTCCAAATAGTACACGTGCCTCTCATTAGCAGAATGAAAATAAACCCTCTTAGCAAGAAAATCAAGGAAGTGTGGTTTCCAGGCTTCTAGCTCCTACAATAGAGTTTGGAAAGCAAGTCTGAAGTTGAGTATCAACAGGCAATGCCCAGCACATTGGTTACTTGGTAACTTTTTGGTTACTTGGGATTCATACACATCCTGCTAGCAAGGTTTAAACTTCCAAACATCACCTAATGTGATGCAATCAGGGCATGATAATCTTTTTGCTAAAGGAGACAAAGTCCTGTCAGTTCCTATCTCCATCTCTGATATTCATTCCTTTTAGTGCAATACAACTTGCCTTTGCCATACTATAACTTGAAGCCTAAATTAAAAGGTTAACCAACACTAAACACCCTATATAAAAATAACAGAGTAAAAGGGAGGGAGGAAAAGACACAAATGGCCTATGTGTGTGTGTGTGTGTGTGTGTGTGTGTGTGTGTGTGTGTGTGTGTGTATATATCTCAAAGCAAGGAGAAAATAAGCATTGTGACTAATGTCCTTGTTGCTGCATCTAGTCCTGAGGTGATAGTTGATATTTATGATTTCCTTCTACTACCCATCCTATGTTCCCTTCCTGTGTATTCAAAACTTCAGTTAATTGAGGTTTTTTTTGTTTTGTTTTGTTTTCACCTGGTGGGTGACCCAAATCTTCACTCCTGAAGAGGCAGTGCCATTAGGATTCTGCCTGTTTGGTGTTGCTAGTCTTTTACCCATTTTACCTCCATACATGGAAGTACTAAGAAGTGTCCCAGAGAAACTCCTGTGTGTGTGCATGTATGTGTGTGGTATCAGGTAGACAAAGGTAGCTTTAGAGGCTTTTGTGGGCATTATGGATATGGAAAAAAGTTTTGTATTTTGAGTTCTGTGTTTTTATGTCACCCAGATATTGTTCTGTCATGTTTCATAAAGCAACATTTAGGATCTGGAAAATGCAGCTGCTTATATTATTCAAAAGATCATCGACAATGGTTACAAACAAGACCTTCTCAGAAAAAAAGTAGACCAGTAAAGATGACTTTTATCTTAAAATCTGAAGATATAACTAAAAATTAACTATAGATATTCCTTTTATTCTGCAAAGGCAAAAAAAAAAAAAGATTTTTCTTGAGACACATAAATCATATATACATAGAAAACAATCAGAATCGGTAATCTCTGAATTAAAATCAGTGTGACTCTACAAAAGGAGAACTTTAGGGGAATAGGGTGCATAACTATGGAACACTCATTCAAGAGAACTTCATTTAGTGTCTGCCGAGATGGGCGGATCACGAGGTCAGGAGATCGAGACCATCCTGGCTAACACGGTGAAACCCCGTCTCTACTAAAAAATACAAAAAACTAGCCGGGCGAGGTGGCGGGCACCTGTAGCCCCAGCTACTCGGGAGGCTGAGGCAGGAGAATGGGGTAACCCGGGAGGAGAAGCTTGCAGTGAGCTGAGATCTGGCCACTGCACTCCAGCCTGAGCGATAGAGCGAGACTCCGTCTCAAAAAAACAAAACAAAACAAAACAAACAAAAAAAGAAAATCCAAATGCTACATAAATCCTGAGAACTGCTTCATCTAGTTAAAATCCTAATAGATTGGGAAAGCCTTTGATGGTGCATGGGACGCTAAGAAAACATCTATGTGATGGCTAACACTGAATGTCAACTTGATTGGATTGAAAGTTACAAAGTATTGATCTTGGGTGTGTCTGTGAGGGTGCTGCCAAGGAGAGTAACATTTGAGTCAGTGGGTTGGGAAAGGCAGATCCACCCTTAATCTGGATGGGCACAATCTAATCAGCTGCCAGCTTGGCTAGAATAAAAGCAGGCAGAAAAATGTGAAAAGAGAGACTGGCCTAGCCTCCCAGCCTACATCTTTCTGCTGTACTGGATACTTCCCACCCTCAAACATTGGACTCCAAGTTCTTCAGTTTTGGAACTCGGATTGGCTCTCCTTGCTCCTTAGCCTGCAGACGGCCTATTGTGCTACCTTGTGATCGTGTGAGTTAATACTTAATAAACTCCTCTATCTCTCTCTCTATATATATATATTCCATTAGTTCTGTCCCTCTAGAGAACCCTAATACAATCCATACCAGGTGATTCTTAGTTTTAGGTCAAAAATCCATTTGAGAAAGATATGAAAGCCATGAATGTTTCTCTCTAGAGAAACACTCTTTAATGCCAGGCATGGTTGCTCACGCCTGTAATCCCAGCACTTTGGGAGGCTGAGGTGGGTGGATCACCTGAGGTCGGGAGTTTGAGACCAGCCTGCACAACATGGTGAAACCCCACATCTACTAAAAATATAAAATTAGCTGGGTGTGGTGGCGCATGCCTGTAATCCCAGCTACTTGGGAGGCTGAGGCACGAGAATGGTGTGAACCCGGGAGGCAGAGATTGCAGTGAGCTGAGACAGCGCCATTGCACTCCAGCCTGGGCAACAAGAACCAAACTCCGTCTCAAAAAAAGAAAAAAAAAGTAAGAGACACTAACATAATATCAGAATTTCACTCACATAACTTATATAACACAATTGAGTTCTATCCCTTTCAAATATCACCATGGAGGTGTCATGATTATCCAAGGGTACAACATGGAACATTTTTGGATTCCTCTTATGACAAGGGTTCTTAATCTGGGTTTCAGCAACATAGTTTTAGAGCATCCACAGATGAATTGCAGAGGATCTATGAATCTCCTTACATTATATGCAAAATATAATTACATATGATTATGCATTTTATATAATTGTGGATATAGTCTATCGAATGAGGTATATTCCTGGGAGGCTGAGGCAAGAGGATAACTTGAGCTTGGGGATCTGAGACCAGCCTGGGCAAAATAGTGAGACCTTGTCTCTACAAAAAAGAAAAGAAGGCTGGGTGTGGTGGCTTATACCTGTTACCCCAGCACTTTGGAAGGCCGAGACGGATGGATCAAGTGAGGTCAGGAGCTCGAGACTAGCTTGACCAATATGGTGAAAGCCCGTCTCTACTAAAAATACAAAAATTAGCAAGGTATAGTAGTGTGTGCCTGTAGTCCCAGCTACTCGGGAGGCTGAGACAGAAGAATTGCTTTAATGCAGGGGGCGGAGGTTGCAGTGAGCCAAGATCGCACCACTGCACTTTTTACTTCCGTATGGTTGGTAGTAACATTCCCTCGTTCACTCCTGATTTTAGTAATTTGAGTCTTTTTTTCTTGATCAGTTTAGCCAAAGGTTAATTTTGTTGATCTTTATGAAGAACCAACTTTTGGTTTTGTTGCTATTCTCAATTATTTATTATTATTTTTGGATGGAGTCTCGCTCTGTCACCCAGGTTGGAGTGCAGTGGCTCACTGCAACCTCTGCCTCCTGGGTTCAAGAAATTATCCTGCCTCAGCCTCCCAAGTAGCTAGGAATACAGGCACATGCCACCACATCCAGCTAACTTTTGTATTTTATAGTAGAGACAGGGTTTCGCTACGTTGGCCAGACTGGTCTCAAACTCCTGACCTCAGATGATCCACCTGCCTCAGCCCCCTAAAGTGCTGGGATTACAGGCGTGAGCCGCCAGGCCCAGCCCTCAATTGTTTTTCTCTTCTGTATTTCATATTTCTGCTAAAATCTTTATTACCTTTCTTCTGCTTGTTTTGTGGTTTAGTTTGCTCTTTTCTGATTTCTTAAGGTTGAAGTTTAGGTTATTAATTTGAAACCTTCTTTAAATGCAGGCATTTAAAGCTATAAAGTTCCATCTGAGCACAGCTCCACTGCATCCCATATGCTATTGTGTATCAACTTTTTCTTTCCATTCACCTCAAAGTACTTTCTAATTTCCCTGTGACTTCATCTTTGACCCACTGGTTACTTGGGAGTACATTGCTTAAGTTCCACCTATTAGCAAATTATACCACTTTCCTTCTATTGATTTATAGTTTCATTCCATTGTGGTATAAGAACACGTTTTGTATGATTTTAGTATTTTTAAATTGATTGAGACGTGTTTTGTGGTCTGAAATTTTGCAAAGAATGTTTCATGTGCACTTGAAAAAATATGTATTCTGCTGTTCGGTGGAGCGTTCTGTATGTATGTCTGTTCAATCCAACTGGTCTACGGAGTGGTTCAAGTTCCTTACTGATCTTCTGTCATGGTGTCCTAGCCATTGGAAGTGGGGTACTGAAGTCTAGAATGATTACTGTTGAATTTTCTATTTCTCTCCACTTAAATTTTGCTTTATGTATTCTGGGGCTCTGTTAGAAATGTGTGTACATGTATACACACACATATATAATTGTTATGTATTCTTGATGGGTTGAGTCTTTTATTATATGTTGTTTCTAGCAAAAAAATAATTTTCTTAAAGTCTATTTTGTTGGATATTTTTCATATAGCCACGCTAGCTCTCTTGGTTATTGTTTGCATGGAATATCTTTTTCCATCCTTTTACTTTCAATCTACTTGTGTGTCTGAATCTAAAGTAAGTCTTATGCAGACAATAAAGGGATGGGATTAAATTTTAAAATCTGTTCTGCCAATCTAATTTAAATATCATCTTTCTTTGAGGTACCTTCAAAAAGCCCCAGGGCTCTCATTGTGTACTTTAAAAATCACTGACGGAGGCTGCGCACGGTGGCTCACACCTGTAATCCCAGCACTCTGGGAGGCTGAAGTGGGAGGATCACTTGAGGTCAGGGGTTTGAGAACAACCTGGCCAACATGATGAAAACCCCATCTTACTAAAAATAGAAAATTAGCCAGGCATGGTGGCACGTGCTTGTAATCCCAGCTACTCAGGAGGCTGAGGAAGGAAAATCGCTTGAACCCAGGAAGTAAGTGGAGGTTGCAGTGAGCCGAGATCACGCCACTGCACTCCAGCCTGGGCAATAGAGAGCGATTCAGTCTAAAAAAAAAAAAATTTCACTGATGTAATACGTGCCAGAAATTATTTAAGAAAGAAATATCCCAATATTCTTTCAGAATTTTGTCAGCAACTTACCATATGACCTAGAACCAGTTTCTTTTTCTATTATAGGTGAAAAATGTTACCACACGATGCCATCATAGAAAGCATTTTAAAAGTGAGACACTCACAGTTGGCGTAACACCCACAGTATTAGTGTGATGCGAACTGTGGAGATATATCAGTAGCAACGGCACCAACTCACCTGCAGTGAGCTGACTGCCTACCCAAAGTCCCCTTCTCCTCTAATAGCAAAGCCCTGAATCAGTTTATCACGTCTGCCTTTCTCCCCTAGGAAAAATCCACTGGTGTATTATTATTATAGACTCCTTTTCCAAGGACTGGTCTAGAGCAATGTAAATGTTATCCAATCCGGCCAATGAAATGTGAAGAGATGTCTTCCCTGAGAGCTTATGGAAAAGATTTTCTCTCTCTTAAATGCACAAGAAGTCTCTACCCTCTCATGTTAAACAGTGTCAAGTCTTCATGATGCCTGGAAATACAGCCACTACCCTGCAATCAATAATGGAGTTCATTTGAGGAGAGCATAACGACAGAGGGCAGGAAGAAAGAATTCTGGGTCCCTGATGAAGTCACTGAGCAACTGAGTCAACCAGGTTAGAAACCATCCCTACCTCTAGCCTTTAAAGAAAGAATCCCCAATATTTAGCTATTCTACATTAGGTTTCTTGTTTTAACCAAAAATTCTACAACAGTTTTATTATTTCTCAATATCATCAGACAATAAGCTTAATTGCTATATTGTAATATTTTATTCAAAAGACTTCCATTTTAACCATCTGTAAAACATTTAGCCATCCATTATTATTGGACTTTTAACATTATAAATTTCACTTCAAGTGGCAGAAGGAACAAAAAATATGTGATGGGACTTTCGGCAGTATATCTTAGAAGAGATATTCTAATAAATATTTGTATTAAAGATGAAAACCATTACCGCACACAGTGCCATCATAGTAAGCATTTTAAAGTGAGACACTTGGAGTATGTTTAGATCGTCTCCCATCCTGTAGTGAGCTGACTACAGGTGAGTTGGGAAACCAAAAAAGCCACCATCACTAACACAAACAAACAGAATTTACTAGGCATGTCCATGTTTTATTTTCTTTAGGTGTTTTTCTGGAAAATTACATTTTCAAGGAATCAGCCCTTACAAACAGAGCTAATTTTTCAAAAAATAAAACCCAGTATCTAGATTCTCAAAACTTACAAAACCAACTGAAAATGTCTGGTTGTCATGCTCAAGTCAATTTCACATCACAAGTAATCATCTATAACTAATTTCAGTAGGCAAATTCCAATTCTAAATATTACTAATGATTACCATTGTTATTCTCAACTGTGTTGACAATTGTCTTATTGCTGAATTGTTCATAATACATTTTCTTTGGCAACTTTATTAACACCACGGGACAACTAAAGGTCTGGATTAACTTAGTATTTCAAAACTTCATTATAATTATTTAAATGTAAATGCTAGACTTAAATTATTTAAATTTAAATGCTAGATTTAAATTATTTAATTTTAATAAAATTTAAATTTAAATGCTAGAATAGGAAAGCCTTCAAACATGCCTAATATAACAAAAACAAAAATTGCTAAATAATCACTACTAAAAGCATTTCCATTGTATGTACAAGCATATAATTCAACTTAACTTTACCAACAAAAATATTATAATTCAGCTTCAATTCTCTATCAGACCTTCTGTGATAAAAAACAAAAAAATAAATGGAGAAAGTAACATCTGGGCACCTGTCAAATTTTTATGGAAGGTTGTTTTGTATAAATTTTAAATGGCCTAAAATCAGACAGAATGTGAATTTTTCACTATAATACTTTATAAACTTGTACTTTTTTTTTTTTTTTTGGATGGAGTCTTGCTCTGTTGCCCAGGTTGGAGTGCAGTGGCACAATTTCAGCTCACTGCAATCTCTGCCTACTGGGTTCAAGCGATTCTCCTGCCTCAGCCTGCCAAGTAGCTGGGATTACAGGCACATGCCACCACGCCCAGCTAATTTTTGTATTTTTAGTAGAGACGGGGTTTCACCATGTTGGTCAGGCTGGTCGCGAAATCCTGACCTCGTGATCTGCCTGCCTTGGCCTCCCAAAGTGCTGGGATTATAGGCGTGAGCCACCACGCCCAGCCTAAACTTGTATTTAAATTATATATTGATAGCTTATTCATTTTTAATTCTTGTTCCATGGAATAAACCTATTTTTGAGGCTTGGCACAATATTAACAAGAAATTTAAATAGGAAGCTCAAGTCCAGAAGTTTAACTAAAAAATCTTTTCTATATATAATAAAATCACCAACTTAAATTACAAATTGCTTCCACTAAAAATTATCACTCCAAACTTCAGAAAAAGTAAATTAAGATAGGTTATGGCAAAAAGTGCACTGTGAAACAGGTTCACATTACAAAGATAAATGATAAAGGTTAACCAGCAAAAATTCAAAAAGGCATATATGCAAACATCTGTATGCAAACTTTCATGAATAAGATATAAGAAATGATTCATTTCGCTAATTTTATGTACAGCTTGTATACAATTTAAAACAAGTACAACTGAATATGTTTCTATGTAAAAGCCACAATAAAGTTAAATGAAATACTAAATAAGTCTTACAAATTGGTCTCTTAGGAGTTCTCAAAAGAATTAGTAACTGAGTAATGTTATTCTAAGAAATACCCTCTTCTTGATCTATCATTTCTGTTTTAACTGAAAACACATCTGCCAACATATGTTTTGGAATTTCTGACCCTCTGACTTTCAAGGCATAACAAGCATTCTCCACTTTGGCCAAACTTTGTTTCAAGGTATACAGCTTCTTAGAGACCTCGTAAGGTCCAGTGTTGCCAATGAATGAAAACCCATCATAAACCTGACGTAAAAACTGGCTCACTTCAAAGGGGGTGTCAATGTCCCCATTCCCCACACTGTTAATACACATCCGCATCAATTCTCCAGTTAAGTCAGCCACTCCCAGAAGGTAATCGACAGGTGTGACTCTCAGTCTCCAAGTACCAAACTGCTCATCCTGTGTATCAGAAGAAGGCTGGTTTAAAAAAAAAAACAAAAGACTGTGAAAAAGAGTGAATATAGCATGTATCACATTTATTATAGAAGTACAAAATCAATAGCAAATCAGTCATACTAATTTTTTCTAAATAAAATAAATCTATTTTGCTTAATAACCATTTGGGATGTTACAGGAGGAATCTGTGCCCTGGGTAGTGAATTGAACCATATGCCTTCAAGATGCTTTTGAAATGTATCATTATGAAACCAACTATTTCCAACTCCACTTGACGTACAAAATAAAAATATTCTTAAACAAGGCTTAATAACTTTATTGCAGGACAATTACTTACTTAAATGGAAAATCATACGGCCCTCCAAGTTTGTGATCCATTAATGTTTTTCTAAGTTGCTCAGTCTTTTTCTGGCCTCTTGTCTTTCCCTACTCAGCACTGACCATCACAATTTATTATTCTCTCACTGCATCCTCAATTCCCTTAGACTGCTGTATTTTCTACTGCACCTACCCAGCAAAAACAGAATCCTCAATCAACACTAAAATCTACTCATTAGTCCTTTATTCAGGTGGCTGAGTACCACTCACCAAGTTAAAAAATGGTAATCACAACTGCAGAGTTTTTACCACTACAAATTACTCTCCAATCCTTTTACTTATCATTAGATGGTTTTCTCTCCAGCCTCTTCAAACACGATTTCAAACCTTTCACCCTCAGTGCTCTACTCAAATCCCAAACCTCTTCACTTTCAGTAGACAAGCTTGCGCAACTTCACTGACCTGGTCTCATTTGCCAGCTTACCTAGCACAATTTCTCGCAACTGCCTTCATCCCTACCAAAAAAAAAATATTTATATCCACAGCCATCTTTACCTTCTATCCTCCAGTCTCAGATGATGAGTTGTCCCTCCTCTTGTTTGAGGTTAACTCTTCCAAATGACCTTGACCCATCTCCTCCCACCTCTTCCAGGACCTTGCTTCATAAGGTGTATGCCCTTGGGCAAGTTATTTCATCTCTCTAAACCTCAGTTTCCTCATCTGTAAAATGGGATAACAGTACCTACCTCAGAGGTTTATTTTAAGGATTAAATGAGATAACATTTACCAAGTTCTTGGCATAATGCCCAACACAAAGTAAATATTCAACAAATGCTAGCTGCTATCATGATTACTATCATCATGAAATCTCTCTCCACATCAATTTCCCTCTATTGAATTCTTTCTGGCAGAGACAATGCCTAAATTGCTATTAAAAGACTGTATGTATAAAAGGGTAGTTGAAGTTTCAGTTACATCAAAGGACATTTTAGGTAGTGGGAACTACAAAGGTGTGCAGGTAAGAATTGTGCATTTGAGGAACTAATAATTCTTTTGATTCAAGTTTAAAGGAAGTTACATAAATGTAAGCTGAGAAGAGGGAGATAGCTTTCTTAAGATCACTCTTTGCTATGTATCTAATATATGACTCCTAACACTGAACTCTGCAGAGACCATCTGGTGCAACGTCCTCATCGTTTAGCATAAGAAATCAGGCCAGAGAAACATCACAGGTAATATGATGTTGAGCTATGGGAATATGATGTTGAGCTATGGGAATATGATAGCTAGTTAGTGGCACTATTGTTTCCAATCTATTTTTCTGCACATTTGAAATTTTTTCACAAAAAGTTTTTTAAATAAAGATTACATAGTTTTGACAATATTCTCAACAGGCAAGTAAGAGCAAAATACCTTTCCCAATCAAATTCCCAGAATTTTCAGCACCACGCATCTTTAGCACTAAAACTTATTTATGAACATAGACTTAATTTGAAACGTGTGTATGAACATTATAGCCCCATAATCTTAAAATAATCTAGTACCTAAGTCCTGAAAACAGTACTCTGACTCTCAATTTTCTGGCCTTTTCCCCAATATTTTCATTTTGAAACAGAGAGAACTTGAAAGTGTGGAAACTTCCCTAATATTATGTGAGAAGCAGGGTCAAATAGGCCTGCTTTACTTCTTTGTGTAATTCAGTCTACACTATACAAATAAAAAATATGAAGAAATGTTACTTCTCAAAATAAACTTCCTCCTTAATACACTTTATATAATTTAAAAAGTTAATACATGGCTTCCTTAAAGTAAGTTATACCTGTCATGCCAAATTAGTCTCATTTGTTTTAATATTTTAGCTGATATTCAAGAAAATATTATTTCTACAGTGTCTTCCATCTCCTGCCTACCTATCCTGAATATATGGTGTTTTTAAAAGTGATTTTAAAAAGATAAAAAATATGAAAATTTAAAAATTTTATTTAATTTGATCTTTAAGTGTACTGGTATCTCTGAAAGTATCAAATAGTCAATACAGCTTACCTTATTGCCTGAATGTTATATCTTGAAACCCAGAAGGAAAAAAATAGTATTTGTTTAAAAGTCAAACTGCAAAGTTTTTTTTCTTAACTCAGAAAAGCTACATAAATTTCAGATACAAGCATTATTGAGTAAATGATTAACAGCTCTCACTATATAAAAACTACTTTATAACAGCAAACTACTGAGCACTCCCGTGTCAGGTGCTATATACAATGTATATTACGTGTCAGGTGCTGCTGTATATTGCCTAATTAATAACCTTTAGGTCAAATCCTTTAAAACAACCCTTTGAGGTAGGTACCTGATGCAAGGGATCCCTGTAGCACACTGTGAGAAGTGCTGGGAGAGCAGACAAGGGCACAGGCTTGGATTCCAAACCTAACTTCAAATCTTAGCTCTGCTACACTTTTTAGTTGTGTGGCTTCTGGTAAGTTACCTAACCTCTCTAAAAGCCTGTTTCTTTCTGTGTAAAATGAGAGTAATAATGCTTACCACATATGGTTAATACAAAGATTAAATAAGATAGTGCTTACAAAGGGCAGGTGAAAAATAGAGAGTAAAACCAAAAGAGGACTTACAGTAAGCACTCCATAACACTTTAGGTAAAGAGCATTACTTTCCCAATATGCCCAGAGTTGTTCTTGTTCTATCCACTAACTGAAATATTTAAAAAGACCATTTCCTAGTTGAGACTCTACAAAACCACACTTTAGAAAGAACATTCCCATCTCAGTCTTAGCATAAGCCAATAAATCTACTAGAATCATCATACTGTTACATAAATTATACCATAAATGTGAAATAAACTTTAAATTCTCACAGTTTTATTTTCTTTCCCATTGTCGTCGGTCGTAAATATCAATTGTTTATTAATTTCATCCATACTAATTAATGATCGTGTTTTGATGAAGTGTTGAAAAGAGACAGCTTCCACATATTCCTGTAGTCCTGAAAACACCACAAAGAAAATTAACTCAGAATAAGCACTTAATTATAAGAATGTCATAATAAAAAACTTCAAATTGATCATCATCTAGCTCAAAAAAAAAGCTTAATGGATGCCTACTATAATGCCACTACTGGACTAGATACTTGGAATAGAAAGAATGGCATGGAGGCCGGGTGCGGTGGCTCACGCCTGTAATCCCAGCACTTTGAAAGGCCAAGGTGGGTGGATCACTTCAGGTCAGGAGTTCGAGACCAACCTGACCAACATAGCAAAACCCCATCTCTACTAAAAATACAAAAATTAGCTAGGTGTGGTGGCGGGCACCTGTAATCTCAGTACTAGGGAGGCTGAGGCAGGAGAATCACTTGAACCTGGGAGGCGAAGGCTGCAGGCTGCAGTGAGCTGAGATCATGCCATTGCACTCCAGTCTGGGCAATGCGAGCAAAACTTCATCTCAAAAAAAAAAAAAAAAAAAAAAAAAAAAAAAAGAATGGCACAGATGGTGGGAACTGCCACTGAACAAAGCAAACATTCCTGTGACAGCTCATATATAAATGTATTCAGAGAGAAATATCAAATATTTTTAGGGTTTTTTTTTTTTTTTTTTGGAGACAGAGTTTTGCTCTTGTTGCCCAGGCTGGCACGATCTTGGCTGACTGCAACCTCCGCCTCCCGGGTTCAAGCAATTCTCCTGCTTCAGCCTCCAGAGAGTAGCTGGGATTACAGGTGCCCACCCCTACGCTTGGCTAATTTTTGTATTTTTCGTAGAAACGAGGTTTCACGATGTGGGCCAGGCTGGTCTTGAACTCCTGACCTCAGGTGATTCGCCCACCTCAGGCCTCCCAAAGTGCTGGGATTACAGGCGTGAGCTACTGTGCCCAGCCAGAAAAAAAAAATTTTAAGAGTTTAAGTAATAAGGATTTAAGAAAAGCCTATTCTTGCTGGGCGCGGTTGGCTCACGACTATAATTCCAGAACTTTGGGAGGCCGAGGTGGGTGGATCACCTGAGGTCAGGAGTTCGAGACCATCCTGGCCAACATGGCGAAACCTCGTCTACTAAAAACACACAAAAAATTAGCCGGATGTGGTGGCAGGAGTCTGTAATCCCAGCTACAGCTACTTGGGAGGCTGAGGCAGGAGAATCGCTTGAACCTGGGAGCCGGAGCTTGCAGTGAGCCAAGATCGCGCCACTGTACTCCAGCCTGGGGTACAAGAGCGAGACTTTGTCTCCAAAAAAAAAAAAAAAAAGAAAAGCCTATTCCATAAATTTTGATAGACTTTAATAAAAATTATACAAATTGATTTTTGTTGTATTTTGCTGGTTAATGAAGCAATGATTCAAACAAATGAGATACAAAATTAAGAATCATTTGGGCCAGGCATGATAGCTCATGCCTGTAATCCCAGCACTTTGGGAGACTGAGGCGTATGGATCACGAGGTCAGGACATCGAGACCATCCTGGCTAACATGGTGAAACCCCGTCTCTACTAAAAATACAAAAAAATTAGCTGGGCATGGTGGCAGGCACCTGTAGTCCCAGCTATTCAGGAGGCTGAGGCAGGAGAATGGCGTGAACCCGGGAGGCGGAGCTTACAGTGAGCCAAGATAGCGCCACTGCCCTCCAGACTGGGCGGCAGAGCAAGACTCCGTCTCAAAAATAAATAAATAAATAAATAAATAAATAATTTTTAAAAAACAGAATCATTTGGATCTTTCTTAAAGTTTTAATAGGCAAAATCACTTTAAGTAATGTAGGTAAAAATGTCAAAATACTGTTTATCTCTTAATAGTTCAAAATGGATCTAAGACTAGGTAACTCCTTTCTGCTTTGGTAGTTTAAACAAAAAAGAGCTATGTAATACAGTTTTGTACAAGATAGAAATAACTCTTGAAAAGTAAATTTTGGTAAAGATCAAAATGTAAGTATAGTTTTAAAATTTTTTATATAAATGTAAAGGCCACACGTGCAATTTTGTTACATGTCTACAGTACTATACTTTTCCAAGTGTTTTAAGACAACTACATTCTATAGCCACAATTTTCAATATTATTTTATTATGTCTTAATCTAAAAGGTGATACATGGAAAAAGCATTTCTTAATTATAATTATTGTTAGCTTAAGAAACTTTGTCTTTTTAAGGGTTTGTTGTAAAAACAGCAAGAGAATACATTTCTGATTATGCAAAGAAAACTCAGAACTTAACAGGATCATAATACTTAAGTTCTCTAACATTTTTTATGACAGAGTCCTGCTACTTACAAATCTCCCCCACCTGACACTACACTTCGGGTCTGCCGGCAACAGTGTTGGGGAGGCTAATAGCTATGGTATCATCACATCAAACACCAGGCAAAGGTCAAGGATACCAGGGAAAATGGGTGACCCTGGTTTTGGTAGCACTAAGAGTAAACTTAACTAAATGAAAATATCCCGACTCATTCTGAGCTGCAAATGATGCCCAAATATAGGTCAGAAGGGATAATTTGTTTAACAAACTATAATGTTCTGAGCAATTAAACATTAACAAGATTAAGTTTAACAAAAGAGAGGATGTCATTTATATTTATAATTTAAAATATTTTTATTAAATGTTTAATTTTTTGAATTATTAGTTTTATGAATAGGTGACACCATCCAGTTCCCCCCTCAAAGAAAATCGCTGTTATTTCCTTCTAAAGATACTTCACGCACACAAAAGCAAACAGCAAAACGTAAAGATTAATAATCACATCTCTATGCTCTAATGTGGCTAGCCTCTTACAAGCTAAACAAGAAGACATGCACAAAGATTTACATACAAGGATGTTCGTCATTGTAACAAAAAAATTTTTTAAAGTTAGAAAACCAGTAATAGGTGTATCACTTGTCAATTTTTGTCTCTTACTTCCATTATTTCAGAAAAAAGAGGTAGATGCTTAAAGCATGTCTCCTATGCCAGCTGGCAATATATTAAGCGTTGTTGGTACAGGGTGCTAGGTGCTCAAAGAACTGTAAAGGAAAGAGCTCTCTGCCTGGTTCTGCTGTGCCCCTCTTCACAGCCCTCTGAGTGTGGGGCAGCCAGCACTTCAAGGTGGCCAGCAGCAGGTAGTACCTGCCTGGGGACAGCTTCTTTTGTACTCCAGAGAATGCCTTTCCAGTAAACCGCCTCCTTGGGCAGGGAATTCCTTTCCATGGCACTTCCCATGGACAGCTTCCCAGAGGTTCATCAGCACAACAGCTCAGCAAACGTCTCTGCCATCTGATGGGCCATGCCCACACTCTCCAGCATGGTCTGGACCTCATCCTGTGAAGGGTGAGGGTGGGGTTCTGCCAAATTTACTTCCTTGGGTGCTCTGCCTCTGCCCTAGGGGTAGAGGCTGCTCACTCTATCTGAGATTCCAGTACTCTTTAGAGTTCTCTTTTATAATCCCCTATACAGTTAATAAGTCTGTATGTTGTATTTAACTTTCCCTGTTCATATTACTGTCTAATTTCTGTTTCCTGTGTAGACCCTGATGAATACAATAGGGAATTAGGAAAATAAATAATGGTATTACTTCTTCAGCCCTATTACCTATAGAAGGTGTTCCATTTTCTGTAGCCAGTCACTGTATTAGGTTCAGGATCAAGATTCAGTACCAGCTGGGAGCCTCAGATGAATTTTCCCTTTAACATACTAGGTGTTCCCACTTTATGTTCTATACTGAATGCTTATAGAAATACTGAAACATACTCAGATCTGTCCTATCCATAGACCCTATCTTTCCTCTCAACTATTGCTCCATCTCTCTCCTCCTCCTCAGAGTTTCTTGAAGTAGCTGGCTATATCATTTCCTCAATAGCTTCATCTCACACTTCTCAACCTACTTCAGTCTAGCTTGGGTACACCTCTAAAACAAAATAGTTCTTGCTAAGATGACCATAATAAATAAGACTAATGGATATTTTTTCCATCTTAATCTCAGGAGCATTCAGCATTTTGGGCCACTTCCCCTCTTTAAACAAGTTTTCCTTTGATTCCTTTGACAGCATCATCTCCTGATTTCCCACTTTTCTATCTCTCTAGCCACGTCTTCTTAAGTCTCTGCCTCTAGTAGTCCTAGGCTCCCTCCAGTTCATCTATACTTGGTTTCAAGTAACCTTGCTGTCCTTAAACTTCACATCTCTGGCCTACAGGCACACATATCCAAATGAATATCTGACACCCTTATCAAAGATACCTCAAAATCAACACTTCCAACAATGAACTATCTTCCTTCCAAACCTGGTTCTCTCAGTTTTGCCAATTCTAAGCATGTCCTGGTCTCTCCCCATCTATTCTTGACCTCTTCTCATCCGTTCTCACACTGCAGACTGTTTACCTTTTTAATATGTAATGATGACCACATCATTCCCCAGTTTAAAGCCCAAATAGCTTCCCATGGCGCCCAGAATACAGGGCAAAACCATTAAAGTAGCTTATAAGACCCTGCTTAATTTCACCCCCACTTACACTATCAGCCTCAATTCACGCTATAGTTAAGTCATAACTCACAAAGGCTTACATTTCCAAGATGGGTACATAAACATATGTCTGTATGTATGTTGAGCAAAAAATAGCACTGCTTTAAATGTCAGAATCAAACACAACTGGCAAGGTGCTTGGCTTACACATGGCAATAGGTAGGGAGGGAAACAGTATAAAAACTAAGACGGTGTCCGTTGAAGGCAGTACACAATATTTTCCTGAGCCTTGAATAATACTAAATTCAACAAACGGGATAAACAGCATTACATGGGAAGGGGGCTGTCATTCTCCCCACCCCGCCCAATGTAACACTGTTTATCCTATTTGTTATTTTTAGTATTATTTCATATGTAGCTGTTGATAAGACCACAAACACTTTAGCAACAACATACCACCAATATTCTGTATCATTCAGCAGTGCCTTGTTACAGAAGCAAGTAGCATTTCTGTTTGGCTGCCATATAGTTTAATTTCATTAAAGTACTTTTTTTTTTTTCATATTTCACTGGAAGAATAGTTCAAAATATTCCAAATTTTAAAAGTACCATAGAGATCATGGCATCTAGTACTTTTACAACTGAGGCCCAGGCCTGGAATTTAGTTGTACCTAGTTGATTTTACTAATTACAAATTATTTTTAAAAATAAATTCACTAAAACCATTTTCCATGCTTTGAATTGACTCATGGACAAAACAACTTTTTACAACTAATGAAGGTGAACAAACTTTTTTTTCCATTGACAAATGCATATTTTACCATATAACTGTCTCCGTAATTGTCATCTTAGTTCAATAACATTCATTCAGAAGCAGTAGTTTTAAAAATACTACTTTGCTTTTTGATTGCCCATTGTTTTTCTTTCCCCTCTTCCGTTGTGGAACTACGAAATTTAAAATTATTCATCTTTTCTTATCCAAGGCTCTTTGGTCCCTCCCCTCAACTTAGCTCCATTTCTACTCTTGCATGTCCAAAAACTCCTTAAGGACTGTATTCAACAAACGGACATCTACCCTGGGAAAATATCCTTAATTATCACAGAGAACCTAGGAAAACAGGAATTTCAGTCTTTCCTTGAGCAGGAGCAAACTCTAAGACATGCTTTTACTCCGATCATCTCTGTAAGCCAAATACTGCAATATAGCAGGCAATATTTGTTCCCAAGAAAATGAATTATGGCATCTTGCTTAAAGAGCTGAAGTGGTCAGAATTCGTTTGATTTTTTTAAAAATTAGCAGTTTCATTTTATTTTTTCTCTGGTTTTTTTATTGTGGTAAAATAAACATAACATTTACTAGCTTAGCCATTTTTAAGCGTACAGTGTAGTGGTATTAAATACATTCATAATGTACAACCATTATTACCATTCATCTCCAGAATTCTTTTATTAATCTTTCCAAAATGAAACTCTGGACTGAGCATTTCTTAATCTAACTCCCCATCCTTCCTCCCCTCAGCTCCTGCCAACCACCATTCTACTTTCTGGTCTCTACGATTTTGACTAGTCTAGGTACCTCATGTAAGTAACAAATATGGTATTTGCCCTTTTGTGATTGGCTTATTTCACTTTGCATAATGTCTTCAAGCTTCATCCACGTTGTAACATATGTCAGAATTTCCTTCCTGTTTAAGGCTGAATAATATTCTGTTGTATGCATATATCACATTTTGTTTATTCACTCATCTATAGATAGACTATTGAGTCACTTCCACCTTTTGGCTTTTGTGAGTAATGCTGCTGTAAACATGACTATTCATACCTGTTCAAGTTCCCGCTTTCAATTATTTACGGGTATCACCCAGAAGCCCTCAACAAAACTTTTTAAAAATAAAATAATAATTTACTAAGTCTTGAATGTCTACTACATGTAAGAGTATGGATCTGGAACTTTACATCCATCTATTTAATGCTCACTAATGCTCACTATTGTGTGACTGTATTACTATCCTTAATGAACAAATTGAGGCACAGAGAAGGTAAGAAATTCAGCCAAGTCACACAGTAAATAGTGAGTTTCTAGAATTCAAAAGCTCACACCCTTCCCACCTTACCTACTTCTTTACAGTCATCTCCATATAAAACATACCCATTTTTCTCAACATTTTTCCCCACTAAATTCCTGGTTCAGCTTTTCTCCATGTTTTGCTTAACCTTATTCTGTAGTCTTCCAAACACTATATACTTTCATGATTCCATGCCATTCCGTTGACTGTGAAGCCTTCTCTCACATCTTTCTCTACCTACAACAATAGTTTAAATGTTTTAATATACCCTAATCAAGGTGGCACTTGTCTCTTCATTCTCACAATATAAAACTTATACTTCAATTAAATGTTTCAGTCAGTTTTAGATTACAAACAGCTGTCTGATCACCTATTTTGCACCCTAGAACTCTGAGGGTGGGGACAATGCCCAGACGACTTTGCTCCTTGGCCCTCTCCCAAAGATAGAAACTCATATGTACAAGAGACTCAACTGTTTTCCATAAATTCCTTCTAATAATCTGTTTCTCCTCACCAAAGTCTATGAAACTGTAAGTGCCTCAACAAACAAAACTATTTTAAAATTAGGTATTCAATTATTCAGTTGTACTTAATTTATAATACTTTCTAACAAGATCAGAGTTCAAACTGATGAAGAGCAGAATCTGAGGTCTTGATTTATTTTTTAATAGGGAAAAGACAGAATATGGAATAAGAGTCCTCAAACTTTATCTTTGGTGTCAATCTCTATTAAACGTGGGTAGGTGTCAGATATTTAATTTTCAAGCATATCTAGTCATTATTTCAAGTACATCTAGTCATTATATAAGTTGTCCTTGAAATGTGTTAACAAAAGTTACTTCCGAGATGAGGTGGCCATTTTTGCTCCATAGAAATTAGGTTTCATGGGCCGGGCGCGGTGGCTCACACCTGTAATCCCAGCACTTTGGGAGGCCAAGGCGAGTGGATCACCTGAGGTCGGGAGTTTGAGACCAGCCTGACCAACACAGAGAAACCCCGTCTCTACTAAAAATACAAAATTAGCCAGGCGCTGTGGCGCATGCCTGTAATCCCAGCTACTTGGGAGACTGAGGCAGGAGAATCGCTTGAAACCGGGAGGCAGAGGTTGTGGTGAACTCTCGCCATTGCACTCCAGCCTGGGCAACAAGAGCAAAACTCCGTCTCAAAAAATAAAAATTAAAAAAGAAAGAAATTAGGTTTCATGCTATAACGTCGAGAAAGTTCAAGGACATCTGGCCCAAAACACTGAAAAGCATTTTTGGTCACATGTAGGTAAGAGGATGTTTAAACAAGTTATGTTTCAACCTGATAAAAAGGACATCCGCTATTTTCAGTGAATAATCCCCAAGGTGAAAATTTTCAACGTACTGCCGTATTCCATCAAACAATGCCTTCCCCTTCTGTCTTTGCCTTGGATAAAATCCAATTAGAATTATTTACAGAACCAGCTGCCAGTAAGAGAGAAGTCTGTATGTCGCTTTTATGTAAATTGTTATTTTTTCCCTTGTTCTCCTATTAGAACATGTAACAGGGAAACCCAGTTAAAGCCTTCTGATTATTTTTACATATTCCTTTAATATTTAAACAATATGCATCCAGTTCAACTCTCCACCAAAAACTATATATAAAGGCCAACAGATATGACACAGGTTTCACTATAAATTTGAACCTCACATGTCTCAATTTTGTTTCTTGGTTTTTAATGCTTTTTCAGAAATTGTTTAACATATGATCTGGCAATTCTGCTCCTAGGTATATACACCCAAAGGAGCTGAAAGCATATATTCACACAAAGACTTGTAGGCAAATACTAACAGCAGTTATTATTCACAAAGGCCAAAAAGTGGAAACAACCCAAAAGTCCACCAACTGATGACAGATTAACAAAATACGGTATATCCATAAAACAGACTCAAACTCAGTTACTAAAAAGGAATGAAATACAGATACATGCTATGACATAGCTGAACTCGGAAAACATGCTCAAAGAAACCAGACACAAGAGGCCATATATGGTTTGATTCAGTTTATATGAGATATCCAGAATAGACAAATTCATAGAGACAGAAAGTAGATTAGTGGTGACCGCGGGCTAACCCTGGTATTAGAAGGGGGAATGGGGAATGACTGCTAATAGGTAAGAGGTTTCTTTTGAGTGTGATGAAAATGTTCTGGTATTAGACAGTGATAAGTACATAACCTTGTGAAAATAGTAAAAACAACTGAATTATTCAATTTAAAAGGGGTAGTTAGGTGGTATGTAATGTCTCAATTTTTAAAAATTGCACTTAGAACTAATTCTCTGAGTACCACATGAATTTTTAAAACAAGTTAACATCACCAAATCAATCACTGAAATGTTAAAATGAAATCAGATTTATAATGGATTCACAGGCCACTCTGCTAAAAATCTACTTTCAAATACATGAAGTGTACATTGAAAATAAATATATCTATATGCCTCAGCTTTGTAAAGTATGTGTGCTTATACTACCAACAGTAAACTCTAAATAGAATTCCACTAATTTGAATTTTGTCTGAGTAGGGTTTGTTTCGTTTTGTTTCAGACAATCTGGCTCTGTTGCCCAGGCTGGAGCACAGTGGCACGACCTCGGCTCACTGCAACCTCCGCCACCTGGGTTCAAGTGATTCTCCTGCCTCAGCCTCCTGAGTAGCTGGGATTACAAGTGCCTGCTGCTGCACCCAGATAATTTTTGTAGACAGAGTTTCACCATGTTGTCTATGCTTGTCTCGAACTCACGACCTCAGGTGATTCACCCACCTCGGCCTCCCAAAGTGCTGGGATTACACGTGTGGGCCACCGTGCCCGGAATGGGTCTTTTTTAAAAAAGAGACATGGTCTTGCTCTGTCACACAGGCTGGAGTGCAGTGACACAACTGTGGCTCACTGCAGCTTCAAACTCCTTGGCTCAAGCGATCCTCATGCCTTAGCCTCCCCAGTAACTAGGACTGCAGAGCAAGCAAGTATGCCTAGCTAATGGCTTTTTTATTTTTTTTACTTTTTTGTAGTGACAGGATTTTGCTAAGTTGCACAGTCTGGTCGCAAGTGATCCTCCCACCATGACCTCCCAAAGTGCTGGGATTACAGGTATGAGCTACCACTTCCAGCCCTAAGCAGGGTTTTTACATTAGCACTGAAGAACGGGTATTGAGCAAATTGGTGCCACTGAGTTTTTATCCAAAATGAAAATAAATGTTAAAATTTAGTACAATATTACAGATTAATTTTGCTAAATTCAAGAAGAGTTAGGAACAAATATTTGTTAATGGTTATATGTCAAAGTAAGAAATGCTTTCCATAAATGTATTTTATTTAATTTCCAAAAAATCCAGGAGGTAGCTATTAATGTTCTCATGCTAAAGAAAGAAAGCTGAAATTCAAATAGGTTGTACGCTTTGTTCCAAGATTACAGAGCTATGGAATATTAAAACATAAAAAGCCCAGGTCTGTCTGATGGCAAAGTCTATATCTTTCTACTTCACCTCACTAAGCAAGTCTTATCTCTTATAAGGAGACCTCACAGACTAGAAAAGTTAATACCAATCTGGGGATCTTCTAAAATTGACTTTCCTAATACCAAAGGACCACATTCTCTTCCTATCTTGCTTAATTCTTATAATAATCATTTAAATAACTCATCTGCACTTTCAACTACTTTGTCCCTTGGAGTCATATTCCAGGTATTTGAACAGGAATATAAAGTGCTATATAAATAAATATAAACCCCAAACTTTAAACATATTTTTATTTTCTTAATACACTAAATTATATTTATTATAGAACTGCTTACCAAGTGACATAAAATGTAACCAATTATTCCTCAAATCATTCTGGTAATTCTCAAATCATTTCTTAATTTGTAGATGCTGTTGGAAAGGGCTTTTGATTTGACTTCCCTTGTCTGAGCCATGATTTGATATGGAGAGTATCATCACACTCTTCCTATGACCTCCTCCATTAAAACGACGGTTATCAGGCAACTGGGTTCCTGCCAATGTAGGGGATTCACACAGGCCTGCCCCCATTCTCAGCTTCCAATTCCCCCGACCATTCCTTTAGTCTCTGCTCCTCTCTCATCACACTCTCCCTCCCAACCAATGGGGGATGAAGGGAGTAGAAGAGGAAAACGAAGGAAGGAAGAAGAAAAGAAAGAAAACCTGTGCTCTCACTTGCTGGGATGCCTGCAGTCCTGTGATGGTTATCAATAAGGCTCCCTTCCCGCAGACTTTTTCCCTTATGTGCAGAGACAGCCACTTCTCTTTCCACCGGGGGGCCATGCCTCAAATAAAGCAATGCTTCTGAACCCACCTGAGATTATAAATGCAGCCTGAGAGAATATGGTCTGCATGAAATATCTGTTTATATCCCTGGTTCCCAGAAGAGTTATCAGACACTATTTGCTTTTCCCCTTAAGGCACCTCTTCTTGGGGGTTTACAAAGGAAGTCCACAGCTCAAATGCACAACACAAAACCCCCACCCACCCCTGGCCTTAAAAGCAACTCCCCAGTCCCTCCACTCCAAAGTAACATTTGTAGCTCATCCTCTAGCTGCAGTGCACAAACCAAAAAGTATATGTTATAGACTGAACTGGGCTGCCCCAAATATGCAGAGCATATGTTGAAGCCCTAACCTGTAGTACCTGAGAATGCGAGTGTATTTAGAGACAGGGTCTTTAAAGGGGTGATGAAGTTAAAATGAGGCCACTGAGGTGTACCTTAATTCAACATGACTGGAGATATAAGGAAAGATTAGGACACACAGAGACAACAGAGATGTGTGTGCATGTGTGCACAAGGACATGTGAAGACCCAGGGAAAAGACAGCTATCTGCATGTCATGGAAAGAGGCCTCAGGGGAAATCAAACTTGCCAACACCTTGATCTCAGACTTTAGGCCTCCAGAACTGCAAGACAATAAATTTCTATTTAAGCCACCAGTCTGTGGTATTTTATTATGGCAGGCCTAGTAAACTAATAGAGTATCTTGGATTCAGTGCACCTTTGGCTTCTGAGATAAACCACATGCGCTGAAATTTGTATTATTAATTTTACTACTCATCACAGTTGACAATATACTACTTACCAACAAGCACAGAAGTATTTCTATTTTAACAACAAACATGGCCACAATAATGCATCAGGCTGCTTATCTTTTCCTACTTCTCCCATTGTCATCCTGCTGCCAAATAATGAGCACAACCGAAACCATGAATTAATCTAACTTTCTGCCTCATTCATTCCTATTGCTATACAGAAAGGATTATATTTACTGCTCAGGTAAACTTTCAAAAATGATTAACAATAACTATTAAATATTCCTGTTTAAGTACCCATCCCCATTACACTCAGAGTCATTCTTTTTTTTTTTTTTTTGGCTGGGGGCGGGGACGGGGTCTTGCTCTATCTCCCAGGCTGGAGCGCAGTGGCGCAATCTTGGCTCACTGCAACCTCCGCCTCCTGGGTTCAAGTGATTCTCCTGCCTCAGATGCACGCCACCATGCCCGGCTAATTTTTGTATTTTTAGTAGACACGGGGTTTCACCACGTTGGTCAGGCTGGTCTCGAACTCCTGACCTCGTGATCCGCCTGCCTCAGCCTCCCAAAGTGCTGGGATTACAGGCGTGAGCCATCAGAGTCATTCTTAAATCTCCAGTCTCCCATCAATTCCATACCATTTCCCCACCACATCCCCTTTTCTCAGCACATGACATGAAAATGGAAGTGACTGAGCAAGAATTTTCTCAATTCCCTACCTCTATACCCATCGTAACTGCCCATCTGGGAATAGGGAGCTGTCCTGTCATATAAGGCTTAAGCTCTGGATCCCATCCTCAGGTCTTGATTACTCAGGGATATTATTCCCTTAAATATTATATTGTATTTTCTTTAGTTAAGGTTCCAAGCCTTTGGTTTTATTCTCACTCTACACCCTCCTTAGACAATCTTATCCATGTCTTTAAAATTAACTACAATTTATGAGCTCATAATTCCAAGGCTGTAACTACAGGTGCATCCTGAGTTCCCTAGACCTACAGATCAAACAGCCTCCTAGGCAGCAATCTGTACATCCTAAGAGTTCCAATTAATTTTATCCAAAACCCATTCCACCTTCCTGTTTTCTCCGCTTAATAACATTCCTATTCATCCAGTTGGCCAAACCAGAAGCCTAAAGGCATCCCCAGACTATTCCCTTTCTTTATGCGTTTTAAAAATAAACTGTCTTCTAAAAACATGCCCGTTCCTCTCTATTCCCACTGCTAACACTAAATGAGGCCCTATTCATTTCACACCAAGAAGGACCACTACAGCTGCCTCACCTCTCTGCCTCTAGCTTCCCACTGAATAAAATATGGTAATGGCAAAACAGAAAGCAGAGACTTGAAGTGAGGATGTCCTAGGTTCTAAAGCTAATTCAGTCTCTTGTGAGCAGTGTGAACTGAGATAAGTTTACTCATTTTACTGGGCTCCAATTTTCTCATCTGTCAAGTGCATGCATCTGTTTACATAGCAGGGTTTATATAGAATAATATATCAGTATCTGGTATAAGGGCCCTGTGTATCTGTTTACTAAACTATGAGAAGAATAAAATAAGAATTACTGCCATTAATTTTTGTTAGATAATATTTTATAATGTCTTTTTGTTCCTTCGATTTGTTTTCCCTTTTATTAGCTTACAATTAAAAGGGGATGTTATTCTTTTAAAATGTTATCCTAAGTCAATATGTACTACGATTCTCAAATACTTTTTGGTTTGCTAAGAAGTAATAGCAAATTGGCTGGGCACGGTGGCTCACGCCTGTAATCCCAGCACTTTGGGAGGCCAATGTGGGTGGATCAGTTGAGGCCAGGAGTTTGAGACCAGCCTGGTGAACATGGTGCAACCCCATGTCTACTAAAAATATAAAAATTAGCTGGGCATGGTGGCGTTTGCCTGTAATCCCACCTACCTGGGACTCTGAGGCACAAGAATCACTTGAACCTGGGAGATGGAGGTTGCAGTGAGCCCAGATCACACCTCTGCACTCCAGCCTGGGTGACAGAAAGAGAGACTAAAAAAAAAAAAAAGAAGTACTAGCAAACTATGTTAGTAGAACATTATTTGTATCCTACCAAGCCATGATAAATTAAGATAGAGTATGTCAAGGAATAAGGTGACTTGGTGCAATACGTCCAAAACTGAGTAAGACACTGTTTCTTCTTCTCCATGTTGCCTGTTTAGCCCTATCCTTATCAACTGGCAGACAGACCTCAGGTCAAAAGAATAACCTTTGAAACAAGATTTCAGAAAAGGAATGGGAATGCTCAGAGATGAAAAGAGAAATTAGACTAAAAGACCATCATACATTTGGACAGTCCAAGTAGTGTGTACCAGACATTTATCTAGAAAGAGTATTTACAAACCGAGTTTTTGTAACCCGGAAAATGCCTATAGACAGATTTTCTCATGGTCATAGTAGTCATCACAAAAGCTCACAGTGTGAGATATACACTTACTAAATTGTGATTGAAACAAGTCACCAAAAAATGCCTAAGGAGTCATCTGACATTTACAAGCAACCCTAAACTGTTTCTATTTCACATAATTAAATTACATAAATTACATAATTTGGCTCAGTGCGGTGGCTCACGCCTGTAATCCCAACACTTTGGGAGGTCAAGGTGGGTGGATCATAAGGTCAGCAGTTCAAGACCAGCCCAGCCAAGATGGTGAAACCCCATTTCTCCTAAAAATACAAAAATGAGCAGGGCATGGTGGTGTGTGCCTGTAATCCCAGCTACTCGGGAAGCTGAAGCAGAGAATTGCTTGAACCCGGGAGGCGGAGGTTGCAGTGAGCCTAGATTGCACCACTGCACTCTAGCCTGGACAACAGAGCGAGACTGTCTCAAAAAAAAAAAAAAAACAAAATGCATAATTTATGTAATTACATGTATAGGTAAAAATTAAGGATGATGAGAGTCTTTAACAAGATGCAGAATCTTCAAGAAAAAGCCTTTGACTTTAGATAAAACAGTTTAAAGCACTAGATACTAGCTATCAGAGATGGATGAATGATAGTCTAGCAGAAAGTCTATCAGAGTAGATAAAACAAGTCAGATTCCAATTTCAATACTATCGCTCACCTTATTTACAAAATTAGGTAATACAACTAGAAGTCTTCTCACCAGTTATAATATCACTTTCAAACAGACAAATGAATGCTTTCAAACAAAAGAAAAATCTATACAGAAAAAATGTTTAAATCAATCAACAGGCATATACCTGAATTTTCTATTACACCAAAAGAACATCAAATTACCATATCAGGCAGAGAAAAATTAACTATTCATCAAACATTTTGTTTTCCTTGGCATGCACAGAGACCATATTTCCCATTCTTCCTTAAAGCTGGTGTGGCCATGTGACTAGCCAACAAAATGTAGGCAGAAGTGCTCTATGTCACTTCCAGGGCTGGTGCATAAAATCCTCAGGCACCATCCCCAACTCCTCCCTTTTCCACAATCTGTCAGCTGTATGTTGATGCCCTGGCTGATCTTGGAAATCATGTACTGGTAATAGCAGAGCCCCACGGAGCATGGATCTGTGAATAACTAAGTGGGCAGAGCACACTCACACTACCACCATAAAGCCTGGTCTTCAAGAGAGAAAGATACAATTTCTATTTTGTTAAGCCACTGCAACGTCACAGTTTATTAATCTGCTTCTGCACTTAGCTTTACCCTAACTAACCGACATCTCTGGTACTTCTCTCTTAATCTCACTCATTAACAGACAAATTCAATTTTTAGCTATATTATTCCATCCACTACACGCTTCCTACTGTTACTCCAAAGGCTTACAGAGATTTGTATCATAGTTCATTTTTCCAGTGAGCACTCACAATTTTGCCAACATGCTGAACCTACCTCTAATTTCTCTGTACTGCTATAGCTTTGGAACTTCCCTAAACCTTAATATTGATCCTATTCCTGCTACTATGTCTAAGAAATAGCTCCTGGAAACATGCTTTCTTTTGGAAGAAACAAAAAACAGTAAAAATATAAACTCATGAAAGCAAATCATCAGATAAAGCATATGGCTGAAAAAAAAGCCTTTTAAAATTGGTTTTGTTCTTCATTCTTTCAACATTTGTATTTACGGATACTTGTTAGGTGTCTGGGATATATAAAGTGAAAAACAGGAATGAAATCTTTGTAGAGATTTACAGAGTCTACATTCTAGTAAGGGAAAGAGAGATAATGAAGAAATATATAAAGAGATTACATGTTAGAAGTTGAGAAGTGCTACGAAAAAAAGGGCCACAGTGTGTGCTGGGTGTATGAGGAAAACCTCAGTATTTGGGGTAAGCGAAGTAAAGCCTTTACTAGGAGTTAGGTTATAAAGTCAAGAAGTAAATGAAATCCATGTGGGAAGAAACCAATGGTACTACCACGTGCTAGCTTATGACCCTGAGCATAACTTGTGAGCCTCAATCTCCCCACTTGTGAAGCGGTAAAAATATCTATGATTTAGAGGTATTGCAAAAACCTATGTGATTGTGAATATAAAGAATAGTGGCTAAAAACATATCTTAACTGGCCCTAAACATCCACTTTACCCATCACTCACATTCTTGGATAAAAGAATTAAAATATTAATTAGCATATAAACTTACTTTTGTGTAACGAAATGTCTCAAAAAATGACAATTCTTATCATTATCAGTAATATAAACTAAAGAAAAAAAACAGTATTTTTTCTCTGAAATGGAGGACATTTCCCCCACAACTGTTAATTTTTCAACAAGAGGGAAAAAAAAAATGGCAGGACAAATTTTTTTTAAGTGACATTTCAAGCAACTAATTATTTGTTCATTTGTTTAACCACCCCTTGGGACAATCTGTAATCTACTCTGATAAGAAATGTGTAGAAAACAGACCTGACGTTGTGTTGTTGTTCAATTATTAAGATACTCAAAGTTTGAGCTCACACAAGTATCCCTTAGGGAAATGCTCTGCGTGCCATTAGCACTATTCTTAATGAGGAAAAGCACAGAACTCCTTTAGTTCATTGCCAGAATTGTTTTATCTTCAAGTCAAAAGAACAACTATTTGGAGTAATACCAAAACAAGCATTTAACAATTACAAGCAGCAAGCTGTTCATAAGCATCATATTGTTAATGCTAATCCAATTATAAATAACCTTATTTTATCAAATAAAGTATCTGTCGGCAAAATTTTCAGTCCTAGACACCTCTTTACTTGACCGCTTTATTCCTTAACTTTAAGAAAAAACATCTTTATTGCTTCAATTCAAAGAACCTCATTTTAAAGACTTTTTACAGAAAAGATATAGAAAATCCTTCATTATTTTAATTCATGAGTAAGTTATCTTCAAAGAAAACTTACAAATCATAAACGAAGGCCTAAAAGAGACCACTGGGCTTATGATAATCCTCAATGATACAGTGAAGTAGGAAAATTTGAAGATGGATCATTCCCATTTTATTAATGTCCTATCTTTCCAAGGGTACAGCACTTCCTTCCTGAATTAGGAAATACTCTACTGAATATTTCCCTCTCACCTTTTTCTCTCCATTTCTCTGTTCTGTAAGACAATGTATAGCTTTCTAGGTTGCTTCTGGTATCATTATGTATATGGTCTTTGCCCTTATTTAAACTCTTATCTTTATACTTCACTGATGCATGAGGATATACAAAATAGAACTATGGGCCAAATACAGCAAATCTGCAATGTCCAGTATGTCCCATAGATATTTGGGGAACTTGATGTTGTCACAATTAGTAGAGCCTAATCATGCACTAATAAGGAATTGAGAAGTTTAAACATGAAAAACATCATTTTTCACACATGAGGACCAACATTGTGGGGAAAAATATATGAATTTTTATTAAAATACAAGTTTTATGCAGATTGAAGTCCAAAGTGAGAACAACGGTGATCAGCTTTTATTATATTTATTAACTGTCATGAACTTTTGCAAGATAGGCATACTACATGATGATGTGATAGAAAAAATGATAAAGATTATGGAAGTTATTCAAACTCTTGCCTTCAGTCATGCAGGTTAATAGGATACTTGGGAAAGGCTGTAGAATTGGATTTCCGTTTAATACAGACATTTAGACTGTACTGCTGCTTCAGTTCAAGCACTTTCCAGAAACTAAGAGACCTAACTTGGTCCCCCACCACCACCGCCACTGCCACTCAGTAGCCCTCAAGATTACACATGCATACCTAACTTATGTATAGCAGAACTACTCTGTCTGAAATATTTTCCTGCTATGAATCTATCTGTAGTATCGTCACAGCTACTATTATAAAGATATTCTCGTGTTTTCTGCTAAGCTTGATTTACCTTTTACTTCATCCTTCTTCCCACCAATACTTCTGATCTTCTCTCCCACTCCAGCCAAATCTGTCACACTTTATAGGTTGTGTCACTTTACAACAAACTAAATTCATGAAGTCATCTTTATTATGTGTGCTGTTATTAAAATATCAAATAAACTCCTGATATTAATAAATTATGATGGCAGACTGTATTTCACTTGGTAATGTTATAATGACTCCTCACAGGCTGTTTTACACTTCAGTTTCCAACAATGCACCCTCGGTTTTAACTAATGTATGCTGGTACTTTCTCCTACCCATATTAGAAGACATTTCAACATTTCTGAAAAAACAAGTGCTGAAATTATAAACGTTTAGGCTAAAACTGGATATAAGTATTAAGCAGATACCAAATAAACTCATTTCCCAGTCTTCCTGCAAATCTTAGGGTACTGATATTGAGCATTCCTAATCCAAAAATCCTAAATCCCAAATGATCCAAAATCCAAAACGTTTTGAGTGCTGCCACGATGCTCAAAGGTCATGCTCAAAAGAAATGCTCATTGGAGCATTTCAGATTTCTGGATTAGAGACGCTCAAGCAATAAACTGTGAATATTCCAACACTCGAAATCTGAAACACTTCTGTTCCCAAGCATTTTGGATAAGGGATACTCAACCTGTATCTGAATTATCTAGTATCTGTCCTATCAATGAACCCACATTAGAAAAAGAAGGAAGAGGAAAGAACCAAGCACTTTATACATTTATTCAATTTATTTGAAAATAATGCTAACTACCAAGATCCAGTATACCCTCAAATTTTTCTTTTTTTTGAGATGCAGTCTTGCGCTGACACCCAGGCTGCAGTGCAGTGGTGCAATCTCAGCTCACCGCAACCTCCACCCCCTGGGTTCAAGCGACTCTCCTGCCTCAGCCTCCCAAGTAGCTGTGATTATAGGCGCCCACCACCGCACCTGGCTAAGTTTTGTATTTTTTAGTTGAGTCGGGGTTTCACCATCTTGGCCAAGATGGTCTGGAACTCCCGACCTCGTGATCCACCGCCTCGGCCTCCCAAAGTGCTGGGATTACAGGCGTGAGCCACCGCGCCCAGCCTACCCTCAAATTTTTTTAAGTGAATATAAAACACCCAGATGTGGAGTCACATTATGAGATATTTGGGTTTATCTGGCAACATTTTCTTTCATGAACGTACTTGAAATGGAAACTTAGAGCCATCAGTGAGATTTACTTGTACTTAGAAATGAGATGTGCCCTGTCTGAATACATCCTACATGCTCAAGAATAAAGTTCGTCCTATTAAATCTGTGTTCTCAAATACTTTATTAAAATCAATCAATGACTATTACTACACTGTTAAAAAAAAAATAAAGCCAACTTGCCTTTGAATTACTTCTATGTTACTACAAAGTTGCAGTTCTTTAAAGCCAGTATTATTATTTCATCAGGTGTCACTTAAAATTCATTCAACTCACATGTTAATCATGTAGCACACTATTTAAAATATTTATTACCCCTGAAACAAACCTAGACTTACCTGTAGTAATGGCTCGATGGAATTGATGCATATCTTCCCCTGACAGCTCTTGGGCTACCTGGAATATCTTTTGTCTGACACCATCCAATTTAATTTCTGATTCAGTCAATATATCTTCCATATCAGGAGCACTATGATCAAGATATTAGGAACTTTTAGAACATCAGATGCTTCAATAGTGAAAAACTAAAATAATCTAATTATCAACATAGGGCTAAATATCGTATACATTCAGATACTTCTAACTCAAAACTACTGAAAACTATTAATAGTATGGAAAACATAAAAATGCTATTAACACACTGTTAAGTGAAAAAAGTATACAAAAAATTATACGTGTAATATAACTAAGAAAAATTTTGTTCATAAAAATATGACATATGGATAGACGTCTGCTTTCAGTAAAGGGCAGAGTAACATGGATTGGATTTATCCTCCCACCTTAAACAACTAAAAAGAAAAATAAATACAGAAAACAATGGTTACAGACACTGGACTACAGGCAGCCTGGAGCAGTGATCCCTGGGGAAAGGGAGGAGCACAACATATACCCTCTGACTGCCTCATCTTATTGCCTGGAAAGCTTCCAAGTGACAGTACAGAGACAGGAAACTTAGGTGGAGCCTGGGAGTCAGTCTGAGTAGAAAAGGAGTTGGGAGTTTTGGGGGATCAAGACAGCTAAAATTTGCAGAGCAGAGTAACAATGAGGAGAAAGCTGTATAAACAGAGCGCTTCAGAGATTTATAGAAGCAACCTTCTCAAGTCTTCAGTTGAGTACTGATCAGTGCAGGCATGCGAGGAAACTACCTAAGGCTGGAAAAAGAATTGCCCAAAGTGAGCAGGCAGAACAATCCCCTTAGTTCACAGAGCCAGAAAGAATTGATTCATCATCAGCAGACTGACACTACAAAAAATATTAAAGGAAGTTCTTTAGGCGAAAGGAAAATGATACCAGATAAAAATCCGAATCTATACACAAAGGAATGAACATTTACCAAAAATGGTAAATGTGGATAAACATAATATTTTTCTTATTTTTAAATCATGCTGTTTAAAGTAAAAATCAGTGGAAACAACGAAAGTAGAAATAACATGAATCATAACAGCTGCATAAAAGGCCAAGCTAGTAGAGGGGAAATGGAAAAGAAAGTATAAGATTCTCATACCATATGCGAAGTGATAAGTAAATAGTCCTTACTTTGCATGATACTGTGTTGACTGAAACTTAGGCACATCAACACTGTGATCTTTATCGGCAAAGTAACTGTTACCAAAAAATCATGCAAAGTGAAAAGATTCTTATATGCATAAATTTTAGTAAACACAGTATTGTACAAAGTGAGAATGGTTGACAATGAGATGTATATTATAAACCATAAAACAATCACTACAAAAAATTTTTAAAAGGCATAGCTAATAAGCCTACAAATAAGATAAAATGGGATCATAAAAAATTATCCAAAATAAGGCAGGAAGGAGAAAATAGATGGTAGATTTAATTATAACCATACGAATAACTACATTAAATGTAAACGATCTAAACACCTGCACTAACAAGCAGAGATTTTCAGAATGGATTTTTAAAAAGCAAGAAACAAGAAATCCATATTAAATATAAACACAAACAGATTAAAAATAAAAGGATGAAAAAATACACATTCTGATAACAACCAAAATAAAACAGGAGTAGCTACATTAACATCAAACTTTGGGCAAAGCCTATTTCCAGAGATATATCATAATGATAAAGGGTCAATTCATTCAATGCATAACAATCCTAAATATTAATGTACCAAATAAAAGAGCTTCAAGATACTTGAAGAAAAAACTGATAGGACTTCAAGGAGAAAGCCAAATCTACAATTATCGTCAAGAGATGCCACCCTCTTTCTCTCTCTCAATAACTGACAGAGCAAGTATACAGAAAATCATAAGGAAATAAGTGACGCAAACACTATCAACCAATCTGACTTAATTACACCTAACAATAGCAGAATACACACTTTTCAAGTGTACACACAACATTTACCAGACAGACCATATCCTGGGTCAAAATTAAGGCTCCATAAATTTAAAAGGATTCAAATTATAGAAAGCATGTTCTCTGACCATATGAAATTAAATTACAAATCAGTATCAGAAAGTCGTCTGGGAAACTCCCAAAATATTTGGACACAAAATAAGATATTTAAATTACTCTTGGGTCAAAGGTGAAATCAAAATGAAAATTAGCACCCAAAAATTTCAAAACTTAAGAGGAAATGGCAAATTCCTTGAAAGACACAAACTACTGAAGCTCACTGAAGAAGAGTTATCTTATGTCTATTAAAATAGTTTTGTAGTTAAAAGACATGAGGTCTTCTCATTAACAGTTTTTCAGATGTACTGTGACTGGCTCATTTCTTTCATAAAGTTTTTTTTTTTTTTTTTTTTTTGAGACAGAGTCCCATTCTGTCACCCAGGCTGGAGTGTCATGGCACAATTCTGAATTCAAGCAACCTCCACCTCCTGAGTTCAAGAAATGCTCCTGCCTCCGCCTCCCAAGTAGCTGGGATGCCACCACGCCTTACTAGAGATGGGGTTTGGCCATGTTGGCCAGGCTGGTCTCAAACTCCTGACCTCAAGTTACCCGCCTGCCTTGGCCTCCCAAAGTGCTGGGATTACAGGAGTGAACCTCCACACCCAGCCTCTTTCATAAAGTATTTTTATTTTCCTCAAGTTTCTAATATTTCTAAAGTTTCTAATTTTTCTGAAGTTTCTTATTTTTCTGAAGTCTATTATTTTCTCAGTTTACTAGTCAAAACTGTATGAACAGTATGATCTCAACTATGGTAAAAAATAGTGTACAAAATAAGAAATCTGCTAGTTGATAGAGGCTATCTTTGGGTATTACAGACTGATTTGTCTCATTAAATACCTTTTCTGTCATTTGTAATTTTTCTAAAGCCTACCATTTTCTAAGTTTACTATAATGAGCATTTATTTTTTGGTGGAAAAATATTTAAAAGTGGACTTCACACAGTAATGTAGATTTTTCTAAAATATTAAGGTCTCCTGTCATATTCCTATTACAGGTTCAGCATCCCTAATCTGAAAACCCAAAATCCAAAATGCTCCAAAATCCAAAACTTTCTTAGCAACAAGAAGACACTCAAAGGAAACGCTCATAACAGCACTTCAGATTTCAGATGTCCAGATTAGGGATGTTCAGCCCATACATTATCTGCAAATATTCCAAAATCCGAAATCCAAAACACTTCTAGTCCCAAGCATTTAGGATACTCAATCTGTATGTTTTTTTTTTTATATTATTGCTTTTATTATTTATATTACTGCTGAATATTGATGGCAATTGTTTTAGAATTGCAATAGGTACTAAAAAAAAAGTGTCCATAATTAATCAGAACAGTATTGCTTCTTTCCATAATATAAGCCTTACTATGCACAAGCTATCTAAGAACGATATAAGAAAACAAGCAAAAACTAATTTTACAGAGTCAGGTAGGAAAAAGAAAATGTTAACAGTGCCATATTTCAATAAATCTACGTATGGCAAATTAGATTCCATTTAATGAAATAAAAACTAAAACGTGAGAATTATCTTAAAAGTTTCATGTTACTGAATGGAATACTTCAGTATCTTTTTTTTTTTTTGAGACAGGGTCTCATTCTGTTGCGCACGCCGGGGTACAGTGGCACAATCATGACTCACTGCCGCCTTGACCACCTGGGCTCAATCAATCCTCCTGCCTCAGCCTCATGAGCAGCTGGGACTACAGGTGCATACCACCTTCCCCAGCTAGTTTTTTGTATTTTTTGTAGAGATGGGGTCTCATCATGTTGCCCATACAGGTGTGAGCCACCATGCCCAGCCAATAATGTCTTCAATAATGAAAAGCTAATAAATTCTATTTGGTCTTCCCTACATTCTCTCTATGATATATAGTATAAAGCCAACCACAGCTACCCTTCTGGAGACATCTGGAATTTGTAACAACAATCCATCTTCAGAAGCTGGGGAGTTGTAGGGTAGATACTATTCTACCTCTAGTGAAACAGAAAGGCAAAGGAATCAGGTCAAATGAATTATGAAGCAAACAAAGTAGCAAAGATGGAAGATGGAGATACTCAGCTGCTCATAAGATAGTGCTGAATCTTGAGAAGTTCTAATTTTTCTGGTCTACTATGTTCTCAGTTTACTAGTCAAAACTGTATGAACAATATGATCACAACTATAATAAAAAATAGTGCCTAAAATAAAAAATCTGCTAGTTGATAATGGCTTTTTATAATTAATTTCCCTGTTCTGCTTAGACTAGTTTAAGTTAGTTTCTTTTACTTGCAATCACGAAGTCTATCAAATATACAAAGACTGTAGAAAAATAAAGTCCTAGAGAAAAAAAATTTAAACAAAAGTCACAAAACTGAAAGAAGAGGAACTTTCAAAAAAGAATTAAGTAGTCAACAGTATCATATGCTACAACAATGTAAAATAAGAAAACAGAGACTTAATAATATGAAGGTAACAAGGGCATTTCAATAATTGAGGCAGAAAGCCAGATTGCAATGAGTTCAAAACTGAATGAGAAAATACGTTATGCAGATTTTAACATTTATGTAATATTAAAATTTTCATGCATATCATCCAAATAAAGTTTAATGTGACAGGTTCTAACAATCAAAATATTTAATATATTTTCACAGATAATAGTTATATCTTAAAGAATAATCTTAACAGAACACAAAATCCTTAGCTCCTCTGAAAGTAAGAATTTTTCTTTCCTATTTTTAAGTCCACCCAACCCCTACAGACCTTTTCTTTTAGACAGGATCTGGCTCAGTCGCCCAGGCTGGAGTGTGGTGGTGCGATCTCGGCACACTGCAGCCCCTGCCTCCCAAGCTCAAGCAAGCCTCCCACCTCAGCCTTCCAAGCAGCTGGGACCATAGGTATGCATCACCAATCCTGCCTACTTTTTGTATTTTTAGTAGAGACAGGGTTTCACCATGTCGCCCAGGCTGGTCTCAACCTCCTGAGCTCAAGTGATCTGCCCATCTTGGCCTCCCAAGGTGCTGGGATTACAGGCGTGAGCCACCACACCCAGCTGAGACCTATTTTTATTAAAATATTAACTCCTAAGTTGTACCTGCTGCTGCTGTCTTCTAATCCTCACATTCAAAGTCACAGAATACTCTAATAGCTAGTATCAAATGATAATAAATTTTAAAGATGCTTACTCACCTTGTAATCCTATGGAGGAGAAAAATTGTCCTTTTACTTTCAACGGTTATATCCCGACTAAGTTTCACAAGTCTCTCATATTTGTCATGCCTTGCATCAAGTTCCTGCTGAAATGCTAAAAACACATTATTATGATCATAAGTATGTATATATTCTATACTCAAAGCCTACCAAATAATATTTTTAAGATGTATGTCACATAGGCTGGGTACAGTGGCTCACGCCTGTAATCCCAGCACTTTGGGAAGCCGCGGTGGGTGGATCATGAGGTCAAGAGATCAAGACCATCCTGGCCTATGCAGTGAAACCTTGTCTCTACTAAAAATAAAAATTAGCTGGGCATGGTGGCACGTGCCTGTAGTCCCAGCTACTCAGGAGGCTGAAGCAGGAGAATCGCTTGAACCCCGGAGACGGAGGTTGCAGTGAGCCGAGATCAAGTCACTGCACTCCAGCCTGGCAACAGAGCGAGACTCCATCTCAAAAAAAGAAAAAAAAAAAAAAAAAAAAAGATGTCACAATGTAAATGCAGACGACTGCAGTCACCCGACTTCATTCAGAAGTAGAACACAATGGTAATGACACTAATTCTCAAAACACAAAAAGGTGAATATTATAAACAATCTCTAGCACCAACTTTAGTGTTAACTGTCAAATATCCCAGGTATACATCACTAACAGTGCTAAAGTACCTCAAGAGGTCCACATAATGTTCCCAGATTTCTAAACCTGTAAAACTAAGTATCTACTAATGATTTCTGTAAACGCCAACAATGCACAGCAGCTCACACACTCCTGAATCCTTGAAGATTTTCTAAATATCTGTCAATTGTAATAAGGTAGCACATGTATATTAAAATGAACATGAAACAAATTTCTTAAAAGTGAATGCCACAGTATGTGAATTATATCTTAATTTTTTAAAAAGCTACAAAATTATGAATATCACATTTAAATATTAAGTAAAAATCTAGTTAGCCCATTTATTTTAGAAAGTACATAATCTCAAATTTACTTTGTTTTACCACACAGTAATATTGCATACATAAGCATAATATACTTGAGAAATATTTTCAGAAAGATTAGTAAAGAGGAAAAAAAAGAAAAATGACTAAAAATAGACAATCGCTGAGTGAGTTCATTTTGTTATAACTAGAGAACTAGATCATAAAGTAGTTCTGCAATCAATAGAAAGCTGTGGCAGAGTTCATCTGAAAATGATCAGTAAGAAACATCGAAATTTAATTAGGCTGGAAAAAAGTCAGCTGAAAATTGAGGTAGGATGTTAGAAATCTAGGAAAAGAACTAAAAGTAGGAGAAAATGAAGAGTTCCTGAGATCGATGAAAGGCTGAATACAGGCTGTAGTGTCCAATTCTTAAATACTACCTTTGAAGACTCAACCCTTCCACATAGAAATTAATCTTCAACCTGTCAAATTGTTATGGACACAAATCTCCCATAACATAATATTACATGAAGAAAAGATTTCCTCCCTACTTTCATACATCCTTTTCCTTACAGAACAAAACATTTTCACAATTCTAACATGTCTTGCCTTCAGGAAATTTTTCACACATTTGCCTCCTTAAATGTCAGCACTTTGATTCCTTATACTGATTTCTCCTTGCCCGTATTCTATCAGCACTTAATGCTGAATGGAATACTTTTATCTATATCTATTACATATAATTGCCAATCTGCTTCCTTTTATGCTAACTTAAGTTTCATCTATTCTGCTTAATTTTAGTCTTGAATATTGAGACTCAAATAATTTTACCTCGGTAAACTTTTTTCAGAAAGCCTAACTTGAGACTGCCAAACAAAAACAGTGTTTTAAGTTTTTTAAAATAACAAAAAGCTTTCATCATACCACTATCAGATGTTTCAGCCTCAAAATTTTTTCCTTACTAAAATTCTTAACAATTAACAAAATAATTACTTTATTGTTGTTTAAAAGACTACACCTAAAGTTTTGTGAATAATATACTTAGAGCAAAAGGTATTAAATAAATTTAACTGAAGGAAAACTGTTTACCTTTTCTAGAACACAAAGTTATACGTACAGAACGTTTTATATACCTAATGTTTAATAAAACAGTACAACGACTTGGAGTCTACATAAAGATTATATTACCTATGGGAAAAATAACCTGCAGAATCTAGAATCTTTTCATAAATTCATGCCTCTAACACATTAAACTGCCTCATGTCCTGCCCTTAGCTCGTGAGCCAGCCAGAATATGTCTTCTTGCTGGTCCCGATTCTCTAAGCTTGCACCTTTCTTGATGCCTCTATTTTTGCTACTGCCTGTCTAGAACACTATTCCCTCTCATCATCTCACATTCCACTTTCATCATTCAGGTATCATCCTGCTCAAGGACTGCTTAAGACTCACCTGTCTCCCCCCTCCCTTACTCTCCATTCCTTACCACGCTTCACTGATTTACATTTATCGCTAGCTAACATTATACTGTTATTTATTTATTTGCAAACGTGCTTGTTTCACCACTGTATCAGAGCACAGATCCGTGTCTAGCAGCATATGTTCACAAAACATTTCCTGATTGAACTGCTTGTTGAAGTCATAAGCAGTATAACATATTGGGTAAGAGCATGTGTTGTAGTTTGAGGTAAACATACCAAGGGTATGCAGTCTCCTGGGAACTAAGAAATTGTTGAAAAGGAACTGCAAATCCATGTGCCCAATAAGCACTGCCCCTAACATGGAAAACTGTCTTATTATTTTGCTGCTTAGCTATTACTTTTTCTTTTTTTTTTTTTTGAGACGGAGTCTCGCTCTGTCGCCCAGGCTGGAGCGCAGTGGCCGGACCTCAGCTCACTGCAAGCTCCGCCTCCCGGGTTTACGCCATTCTCCTGCCTCAGCCTCCCGAGTAGCTGGGACTACAAGCGCCCGCCACCTCGCCCGGCTAGTTTTTTTATTTTTTTAGTAGAGACGGGGTTTCACCGTGTTAGCCAGGATGGTCTCGATCTCCTGACCTCGTGATCTGCCCGTCTCGGCCTCCCAAAGTGCTGGGATTACAGGCTTGAGCCACCGCGCCCGGCCTAGCTATTACTTTTTCAAATGTATGCTAATGCAGTTGGAATAAAATATAAATTACTCATAATAGTAATAAAATTTTATAAAGCACTGTTGAATCTGTCTTATCAGCTTCATTACTGTCATCCAAATCTAAGTCACCTTATTATTACCTCTAAGTTACCTTACAAACACCTTACTGTACCCGAACTACAACAGTCTCTTGTCTGGTCTGCCTCTGCCCACCTTGCCTTTCTATAGCTGCCAGAGTGACATTTCCCAAAAATTTACTTTAGTTTTTAAGACTCTCTAATGACTCTGCATTACATTTTACAAACTCCAAACTCCTTATGAAGCCTTACATTACTTGGTCCCTTGCAATACCCCGCAAAAGAATAAATCATCATTTATGTAGTATTCCAGCCAGGGATGCATAACCTGAATCTAATCATGAGAAAATATTAATCAAATCCAAGTTGAGGAATATTCTATTAAATGAGACCTATATTCTTCAATCAATATCATTGTCATAAAAGACAAAGAAAGACTGAGAAACTGTTCCAGATCACAGAAAACTGTTCCAGATTACAGTGTAACGTGATCCTGTTCTAGATTACTGAACTAGAGAGAAAAAAAGCTAGAAGGAACCTTATTGAGACAATTGTCAAAATAAGCACTGTAGATTAAAGTACTGTGACAGTGTTAAATCTTCTGAAACTAGTAACAATACTATAGTTAGTTATACATGAGAATAGTCTTCCTAGGAAACATATTCTGAAGTATTAACAAGTAAAGGGGTACGATGAATGCAACTTGTTCTTAAATGCTTCAGAATAAATGTATGTTTAGACATTTAAATTTACATATATAGAGAGAATAATAAAACAAAAGTGGCAAAATGTTAAAAATTGGTCAATCTAAGTCAAGGCTATATAGAAGCTCTTTGTATTATTTTTCCAACTGCATAAGTCTTGCAATTTTTAAAATAAATTTGAGATTACTTCAAAATAAATTTAAAAAGACAGTATTGCTTTACTCAGATGATTCAACAACAGAATATTCATCTGATAACTCCTTTTAATGTAATTAGCTCAAACTTTGATAGCAAAGTGGTTGCTCGGACATTAAAGATCCTGGATTAAAGTTGGAGTTGAACAAACTATACTATCTCATGGAATTTTCTCTGGAAGCTAGTGTTCTCCTTTAAGACTTTCTGGGCTGAGTGCAATGGCTCACGCCTATAATCCCAGCACTCTGGGAGGCTGAGGTGTGTGGATCACTTGAGGTCAAGAGGTCGAGAACAGCCTAGCCAATATACAGTGAAACCCCATGTCTACTAAAAATACAAAAATTAGCCAGACATGGTGGTATAGGCCTGTAGTCCCAGCTACTTGGGAGGCTCAGGCAGGAGAATCACTTGAACCCGGGAGGCGGAGGCTGCAGTGAGCTGAGACTGCACCACTGCACGCCAGCCTGGGTGACACAGTGAGAGTCCATTTAAAATCTCCTCTGACAGACCTGGAGGCTTTTATGTTAAACTTTTCCAAAACACTTGGTAAATCTTATGAAAGGAAAAAAAAGGGAAAAGATTTTAATTTTCTTAGAATGCAAATGGCTGAAAGCAAAAACAGTCTGTACCTAAAAGCACTGTCTCTACATGTAAGAAAGCAACTATTATTCAGTTTATAAAAACGAACAGAATAAAATCATCTTATTTATTTCTAAATTACGTGAAAATCGAAAAGACTCTAATAATTAAAGTATTTTCTCCTTTAAATATAGGTATGCCTTAACTGGGTTTTACCACTCAGTCTCACAATGGGAATACTGTACAAGTTGTAAAAAATGAACTGAGTAAACAAAAGATTATCACAAAATGACACATAACAAATATTACTTTTATGTAACAAAAAGTTCCATAAAGTTTTAAAAATTACTTTAACCACATATATTAATAATATAAACATCTCCAAAAAAAGAAACTTTGACCTTTTTTTTTTCAAGTTTATTAAAATTTTTTTCCCCTGTTCTTTGTCTTCCTGCTTCTCCACCTTTACTGGGGTATAACTAACAATTAAAAATTATAGGGCCGGGCATGGTTGATTATGCCCGTAATCCCAGCACTTTGGGAGGCCAAGGGGATGAGATCACTTGAGCCCAGGAGTTCGAAACCAGCAGGGGCAACATAGTGAGACCCTGCCTCAACAAAAAAAATCTAAAAACTAGCCACACATGGTGGCACATGCCTGTAGTCCCAGCTACTCGGGAGGCTGAGGTGGGAGTATCACTTGAGCCCAAGAGGCTACGCGTGCAGTGAGCGAAGATCACACCACTGCACTTCAGCCTGGGCCAGGGTGAGGCGCTATCTCCGGAAAAAAAACTGCGTGTGGAGAGTGACATATAGATATATATATATGTAGTATGTGACACTTTGATATAAACTGTGCAATGATTACCACTATCAAGCTAATTAAAATAGCCATCACATCACACAGTTAGCTTTTTTTTCCTTTTGAGTCAGGGTCTCCATTGCCCAGGCTAGAGCGCAGTGGCCCTAATCACAGCTCAATGCAGCCTCAAACTTCTGAGTTCAAGCAGTCCTCCTGCCCCAGCCCCTCCAGAGTAGCTAGGACTAAAAGCATACTACAGGTGCATGCCATCATGCCCAGTTAATTGTGGTAAAAACATTTAATCTACTTACTTGGCAAATTTCAAGTATAAACTTTCTGAATTTATCAAGCTCTATACATTGAAATACCCTTAAACCACTTAACTGTCTTAATAACGCCTTTATTTCCAAAGTCTTTTCACTGCACTGCCCCACATGTTGCCTGGCCTATAGGAAACGCTCAATCATGTATACTGCATGAACTGAAAAAAGAGAACTTAAACTATTAACTAAATTAGTAGCTGACAAGGACCTAAATATATCTAGTCTCTTATTACTAAGATAATAATTAGGCCAGGGTTAACATAATCAATATGTATTATTTATTATGGCTACATTAATGACCACTGTAAGTCAGATACTATGAACATAAAGTTAGATAAGGTAGAGTTCCTATCCTCAAGGAGTTCAGTCCTATATAAGGGACAGAGATGTAAACAAATAGAATGTAATCATGCTATAACAAATATATGTAAAAAACTTAGGAAAGCAGAAACCACGTTTCTTGTTCACTACTAATACATGGTACAACATAGCAGATACTCAATATTTCATGATGGTCACTAAGTCGGCTTTAGAGAAAAATCAGAACGGGTTCATAGGAAAGAAGCTACTTGACCTAGGTCTTAAAGAAAATTGTAGTTCAGGCCAGGCGCAGTGGCTCATGCCTGTAATCCCAGTACTTTGGGAGGCCGAGGCAGGCGGACTGCTTAAGCTCAGGAGTTCAAGACCAGCCTAAGCAACATGGCAAAACCTTGTCTCTACAATAAAAATTTTTTTAAATTAGCCAGGCATGAGACAGAGTGAGACTCTGTCTCAAAAAAAAAAAAAAGAAAATTGTAGTTCAGCAGACAGGTAATGAGGACACCACCTTAGAAGCAACTCCACCTTCTTTTTCTTCTTTTTGAGATGGAGTCTCACTCTGTCGCCGGGACTGTAGTGCAATGGCGCGATCTGGGCTCACTGCAACCTCGGTGTTTCCGGTTCAAGCGATTCTACTGCCTCAGCCTCCCAAGTAGCTGGGACTACAGGCGCCCGCCACCACGCCCAGCTAATTTTTTGTATTTTCAGTAGAGACAGGGTTTCACCATGTTGGCCAGGCTGGTCTCAAACTCATGACCTCGTGATTCACCTGCCTTGGCCTCCCAAAGTGCTGGATTACAGGCGTGAGCCACCACGCCCAGCCGCAACTCCACCTTCTGTATCCGTATGCTCTTTATTCAATTACAGCCAGCTGTCTTAAACTTCTGAAGATCACAGTAGATACTGTGGTGGTTTTAAAATATATCCACAAAACACTTGAGACTCCTTCCTCCAAAGGGTAGGACATAATTTCCTTCCCCTTCAACGTGAGACAGTTTTTAAAACTGCCTCCCTTCTAATAAATAAAATGTGACAAAATGACAGTGTCTGATGTTTAAGATTAGGACATAAGGAGACTGTGGTTTCCTCCTTGCACTCTCTCTGAAGGAGACCAGATGCCACACCAAAGGACACCCAAGCAGCACAAGTTCATGTGGACAGGAACAGAGAGCTGGTTGCAGGCAAAAGGCCTGAACTGTCAACAGCTGTGGATCCTTCAGCCCCAATCAAGGTTTCAGGTGATTGCAAATCAGAATCAACCAGCTAAGCCCTTCCCAGATTCCTTAATCACAGAAATGTAAGGTACAGGATAGTGGATAAGAGGAGGACAAAAGGAAGAGAACTTTGTTTTATGTTTGTTTTGAAATGAGGAATAACTTGTCCAAGTTAATATGCTGAGAAAAGAGGACTGTGAAAATTTGTGTATATAGACACACAAGATGTACTAATAGATACAAGCTCCTATTCTGTAAAAAGTGTTACAGTTAAAACAAAGATACCTTTCTTGACTTCAAGCCTAGTAGAGGATACACAATAAATGAAAATATATTTTAGCATATAACAGATGAATAAATATTATCAGGTACACAATTCTTGAGTATGTGACATGTCTAATATTAGCTAATGTTTACTGTTTCTTGTGTTTAAGTCATGTTTACCTGATTACTAATATTAATATTTCTCTTAATGGGACATAAAAGTGAAGGCCTTTGTAATCCAGACTTTTAGGGTAGTTCTAGCACCATCACAAAACTTCCAGCTAAAGTTTCACATCCAAATTCTTAGGGACTGTTTTCTTGCGCATAATCATGGCTACATAATTTTGTTCTCTCCCCTTCATCAACTTACATTGCAGAGAACTTACATTTAAAGGCCAACATCACTGGTGAAGATGAATTAACATCCTTCCCTTCTCTTCTTTGGTTATGTGGGAAATTGTCATGTTTCCTTTTCCTGAACCCTCCTGATCCTTATATAGAGAAGAAAAAAAGTTAGAGAGAGATCTTCCATCACCAACAGTTTGCAAAACAGAACATAGGCAAACGTTCTCCTTGCTTTAAAACCAGACACGCACAGGGCCCTCGCCTTAGAGGCTTTCTCCGCAGACTGACAGAGACGCTTCCCAGGCCTTTCCACGCAAACCATCCAAGCTTCCACCAACTAGTGCTATGATCTGGCATTACAGCAATTACTAAACTAGGATAAAATCACACCTCAAAGATTTAATAAAAAAGGAGGTGTAAACAGGGCCAATCTGGCCGGGGAGAGAACCAGAGCTGCCGCCCCCGAGTCTGCAAGGCACGAAGGCATCCTTCAAGAGTGAAAAGGGGAAAACGGCATAGAAAGAGGGGAGAACCTCCCCCTCTGGATAAATAACGCCCCGTGTTGTTGAGGACGCCACCTTCTTTGTTGCTCATGTCGTCACAGCCTACGGTGAGACGAGCGGAGACTGAAGGACCAGGAGCCAGAGGAGTGCGCGAGGTACAGGCCCAGCTAGCCTGGGAAAACAGCCGGCGGAAGACCGCTCTGCAGCCCGGCGACTACAACGCAGTGGCCGGAAGTCTCCCGTCGCGTACTTCCGGCCTGCGTCTGGTGGGGGCGGAGGGAGGCCGCTGCTGCTGGCTCCGAGCCCCGCGTGGTCCAGGGACGCCCGCGACTGTGTATTATCGCGGCCGCCCTCTGCTATGCCTGAAGACAAAAACTACTCTACACGACTCACAGCATGTACTATTAATAAAAAGACGATGCGTCCTCCTGGAACTGAGATCTGTGTGATCGTGGGAAAGCGACGTAAAAAAAAGTACGTAATTTTTTAATGAAGGGACCTTCGGGACACCTTACCCTTCCCTCAGCGGGGACCCAGCTTTCTGCGCGGTGCATTGTGGGGGTTGTAGTTCGTCCGCGGGAGCAGGCCCTCTGGTGCCCCGGGCCAGGGTTGTGAGAGAGAAGGGAGGCCTCCCTGGAGCTCCTCGGAGCACGTGGGAAGGTTTTTTTCAGGATCCAGGCAAAACCTTACAGAGCTAGGAGTTTTTTTAACTTTCTATTCCTGGCAGTGAGGCCAGGAGCTTTAAGTGATGGAAATATGCGAATCGATCAGTGGATGGTGCTGGTACTGTTTTCAGGAAGATCAAGCCTGCCCTTCGGGTCTCCCTCCTCCCCACTGGCTCTCAGGAGCCAGACAGCCTGTGTTCAGTTTGCCTCATGGAGTGGTTGTGTGACCTTGATGAACCATGCAATTTCTCTGCCTCAGTTTCCTTATCTGTAACATAGGGATAGAATACCTGCCTTGTAGGGTTATTTGAGGATGAAAGGAGTTAAGGCTCACGAAGATGCTCTTTCACATATAACTGCTCAATTAAATATTAAATACCATACTTCTCTCCCACACAAACAAAATGAAAGGTAATAGGTGTATTCCACTAAACTGTGGGTCTCTCATTATGGGCAGCTACTGCCATATCTAGACTTTGTTCCCCCACTAGCCCCAGTGCTTTTCAGTGCCGTGGTCTGGCCCCACGTAAGCCTCCGTCAACGTTTGTTGAAGAATCACGTTCCTGGTGTGTCCAGAATTGGTGGGTTCTCGGTCTCCATGACTTCAAGAATGAAGCCGCAGACCCCTGCAGTGAGTGTTACAGTTCTTAAAGATGGTGTGTCTGGAATTTGCTCCTTCAGATGTTCAGATGTGTCTGGAGCTTCTTCCTTCTGGTGGGTTCATGGTCTCACTGACTTCAGGAGTGAAGCTGCAGACCTTGGTTCACAGTGTTACAGCTCATGAGGCAGCATGAATCCAAAGAGTAAGCAGCAGCAAGAGTTCATCACAAAGACAGAAAGAACAAACCTTCCACAATACAGAAAAGAACCCCCCCCTCCCCGCCCCGCCTGCTTTTATTTCCTTATGTGACCCCACCCACATCCTGCTGATTGGTCCATTTTACAGAGAGCTGATTGGTCCATTTTGACAGTGCTGATTGGTCCATTTTGACAGAGTGCTGATTGGTGCATTTACAATCCTCTAGCTAGACAGAAAAGTTATCTAAGTCCCCACTAGGTTAGTTAGATACAGAGTACCAATTGGTGTATTTACAAACCTTGAGCTAGACACAGAGTACTGATTGGTGTATTTACAAACCCTGAGCTAGATGCAGAGTGCTGATTGGTGTGTTTACATCCCTCAGCTGGACATAAAAGTTCCCCAGGTCACCACCCAGTGGATCCTGCACCAGGGCTGCAGGCGGAGCTGCCCGCCAGTCCTGAGTAACACCTGTGCTCCTCAGCTTTTGGGCACTCGATGGGGCTGGGCGCCATGGAGCAGGGGGTGGCGCCCATCAGGGAGGCTTGGGCCGCACGGGAGACCGCGGCGGAGGGGGAGCTTGGGCATGGCGGGCTGCAGGTCCTGAGCCGTGCCCTGCAGGGAGGCAGCTGAGGCCCGTTGAGAATTTGAGCGCAGCGCCCGGAGTGCTGGGAGACCAGGCACAACCTCCGCAGCTGCTGGTCCGGGTGCTAAGCCCCTCACTGTCCTGGGCCAGCGGCGCCTGCTGGCCGCTCTGCGGGCCAGCGAAGCCCGCGCCCACCAGAACTTCCGCTGGCCTGTGAGCAGCCCCGGTTCCTGCCAGAGCCTCTCCACATCTCCTGGCAAGCAGAGAGAGCCGGCTCCCGCCTCTGCCAGCCCAGAGAGGGGTTCCCACAGTGCAGTGGCAGGTTGAAGGGCTCTTCAAGCACCACCAGAGTGGATGCCGAGACCAAGAAGGTGCCAAGAGCGAGGGCTGCTAGCATGTTGTCACCTCTCACTGGCGTCAGGATGGGTAACTAGGTGGCAATTCAGCACCGTCTAGAGAGAAACTTAGGCCAAGGCTTGGTAAGTGGGATGCCCTAGGCCTAGTAGAGAAAACACAAGTACATTTTAAGCTTTCTCTAAATAACCTTTATATTGTAGTCATGTGTTGTATACAGTCTTTTCTCCTTGTTAATTTAGGAACAAAGGAACAGTAAATGAAATAACTTGGCTAGAATATGGCAGTAACTACAAGCCACGTTCTGCTCTGGCAGGAAGGTAACCACCACTCATACCTCTGCAGCTCTGGGAATACGTGAATTAACTAAGCAGATTCCTTGAGGATAAAGTAGGCTCCTGGGGACCTTGCTTGTTGGGCTACTTGCTTTGTGGATGTTGAACAAATAATTGTCATGAATTTGAGTGACGTCTCATCTACCAGTGTTCCCCCTACTCTGATTAGAAACGACTTGATCATGCCAAAAAGAAAAAAAAGACAGCTCTGATACAAATCTAGCCATTTTAATATGACTCCCTCTAGATCCAAGGAAGCCAGTACTTATGAACATTTTCGGAGTCAATACTTACTTTACCGTACCATAATTGAAGGAAAGCGTATTTTTCCTAACTCTCCTGGAATAGCACATCCCAAGATTTCAACTTTCCAAAGCCTGGATCAACTGTATTTCTTTTCTTTCTCCAGCCACTACTGCCCTACCCTGTTCAACTACAGCTATGTTACCTGAACTGCTTTCCACTCTTTCCCGTAAATATGATGATTAGAACACTAAGTTTCATAACCTATAATGACTTCTGAAAGTATTTAAGGGAGGTGAATCCCAGGAGCACTTTCTCAGCACTTATTTGCATATGCATTTACCCCAGGCTTCCCCAGGTGTCCCAGCTTGTAGCTACTCCTTTGTCAGGAAATAGATTTCAATGTCTGTAACAACCTGCATCCCTACCCTGTCTCCTTGTTTTATTGCTTCAGATGTAAACATAGTTTTGGTACTTGGCAAAACAGTTTTTTGTTTGTTTTTAAAGTAAGACTACCACCCCAAGTCAGGGAGAGGAAGGTAAAGATTTTTAGTAACATCTTATCTCTGATGTTGATTTTACTTGCTTTTTTTTTTTTTTTTTTTTTAAAAAACAGTTTCACTCTGTCACCCAAGCTGCAGTACACGGCTCACTCACTACAACCTTGACCTCCTCGGGCTCCAGTGATCCTCCCACCTCAGCCTCGCAGGTTGTTGGGACTACAGGCGCATGCTACTATGCATGGCTACTTTTTTTTTCTCTATTTTGTGGAGACAGGGTTTCGCCATATTGCCCAGGCTGGTCTCAAACTCCTGGGCTCAAGTGATCCACCTGCCTAGGCCTCCCAAAGTGCTGGGATTACAGTGAGCCACTGTGCCTGGCCTCCAGTTGCATTCTAATTGCCTATATTTGGCTCTGAATGAAGCTCTAAGCCTTTCAGTTGCATGGTTGTTATTCAGTTCATAAATCCTCTCATTTGTCACCGTTAGATTAAGAGAAAAATCGCATATCAAAACTGGTTTGGGAGACCAAGGCAGTTGGATCATTTGAGGCCAGGAGTTCGAGACCAGCCTGGCCAACATGGTGAAACACTCTCCTAAAAAATACAAAAATTATTTGGGTGTGGTGGCATGTGCCTGTAATCCCCAGAGGCTGAGGCAGGAGAATCACTAGAACCCAGAGGGTGGAGGTTGCACTAAACCCAGATAGCGCCGCTGACCTCCAGCCTGGGCCACAGAGCAAGACTTCACCTCAAAAATAAAAAAAAAATTAAAAAAAACTGGTTTTGGATATTGAAAGAAAATCATATAATCGAGTAAAGAGAAGAACATAATTAAGAGATTATCTGTTTCAGCATTTCCCTTATTTAGTTATTACATAAATAACTAAATCCTGGGGTAGAAGAGATCATGGGGAATTGTAAGAATCTGGAGTTCCTGTTTTTTAAAAGATAACCATAATATTTAAAAGATATCTATGGGATCCAGAGTGATATTGTGAAGTGTACACATTACCTTTATGGTGAATAAATTCAAAGATTTATTTTTCAAGCAATGCTAGGATATAGTAGGAGAAAATGATGTTCCAGTTTTATAACACAAGAGAGAGAAGCTGATATTGAAGAAGAGTGATGGTAAAACCACAATGAGATATCACTTCAAATCCACTAGGATGACTATATTTAAAAAGAAGAGAGAAAATAATAATTGGTGAATATATGAAGAATTGGAACCCTGATCAATTGCTGGTAGGAATGTAAAATGGTACAGTCACTATAGAAGACAATTTGGCAGTTCCTCAAAGAGTTGGACGTAGAATTACCATATGACCCAGCAATTCTACTGTTAACTATTTATCTTGAACACAAATGTTCATAGCAACACTACTCACAATAACCAAAAAGTAGAAATAACCCAAATGTCTATCAGTAGATAAATGGATAAATAAAATGATATATCATTTGGCAATAAAAAGGAATGAAATACTATTGATGCTGCAACGTGGATGAAACTTGAAAACATTATGCAGAGTGAAAGGAGACAGTCACAAAAGACCACTTATTATATGATTCCATTTAATACAAAGTGTCCAAAATAGGCAAATCTATAGATAGAAAGTAGATTCAACTAGTAGTTGCCTAGGGCTAGGGGTCATGGAACAGTGAGGTAGAGGGGTGATAGCTAAAGGATGTGGGGTTTCTTTGTGAGGAGATGGAAGTGTTCTAAAATTGACTAGGGTGATGGTTTCACCTATTTGTGAATATACTAAAAATTATTGGATCAGTTTAAATGATGAGTTACATGTGAATTATATTTCAGTGAAGCTATTAGAACAAATTTTTTAAAGTGTTGGGAAACATTCCTTTCAAGTCTTGTAAATATATTGTAAATATATGTAAAGTTACTATATACATGTAAATATATAGATAATTCAATGTTATTAAGGAAAAGCATTAAACAATATGGCTTAAGTTTATTTTTATTTTTATTTATGTATTTATTTTGAGATGGAGTCTCACTCTGTCGCCCAGGCTGGAGTGCAATGGTACCATCTTGGCTCACTGCAACCTCTGCTTCCCGGGTTCAAGCGATTCTTCTGCCTCAGCCTCCTGAGTAGCTGGGATTACAGGCGTGTGCCACCATGCCCAGCTACTTTTTTTTGTGTGCGTATTTTTAGTAGAGACGGCGTTTCACCATGTTGGTCAGGCTGGTCTCAAACTCCTGACCTTGTGATCCACCCACCTTGGCCTCCCAAAGTGCTGGGATTACAGTCATGAGCTACCGCGCCTGGCCAGCTTGTTTATTTTTAATACTCCATAATAAAAAAGTATGTAAGTACTTTATAGGTTTGACAATATTTCAACAAATATTTCTGTGCCTGGTTTATGCCTGACAATGTGATTGGTGCCATACAGGATGCAAACATTGACTATCTCTACTTCTCCCATTCTTCTTGATCTATCTCTCATCAGGCTTTCACCCCATCGCTTCTCAGAAACTGCTCTTGTCAAAATCTAGGGATTTTGCAATGACTTCCGCATTGCTAAATCTGATCGTCAATTCTTACTCCTCATCTCACTTGACCCTGAAGCAGCATTTAAAACAGCTGTCATTCCCTGTGTCTAGAAACCACATTCTCTTGACTGTCCTTCTATAATACCTCAATAGCCGCCACTTCCCAGTCTTTTATGGTTTCTCTTCACCTCCCCAAACTCTGAATTGCTCCAGAAGTCCTCCTCTCTTCTCTGTTACACTTATACTGCCTTGTTGATCCCATTCTTACGGTTTTAAATGCCATCTATAATCTGACAATTCCCCCACTTTATATCTTCAGTTCAGAGAACTCATATATCCAGTCCAAACTCATGTCAAATTACCTATTTACTATATTCTCTCTTTTTTTTTTTTTTTTTTTTTTTGAGACAGAGTCTCACTCTGTCGCCCAGGCTGGAGTGCAGTGGCGCGATCTCGGCTCACCTCCCAAGTTCACACCATTCTCCTGCCTCAGCCTCCCGAGTAGCTGGGACTACAGGTGCCTGCCACCACGCCTGACTAATTTTTTTGTATTTTTTAGTAGAGACAGGGTTTCACCGTGTTAGCCAGGATGGTCTCGATCTCCTGACCTCGTGATCCACCCACCTTGGCCTCCCAAAGTGCTGGGATTACAGGTGTGAGCCACCGCGCCTGGCCTACTATATTCTCTTGAGTGTCTAACATGCTTCTCAAAATTAACATGTCTAAAACTGAACATAACCATCTTCCAATACCTACTTCTTCAGCAGTGTTCCCTATTTCAGTTAATTTCTATTCTTCCAGCAAATCAGACTAAACACTAGAGTCATCTTTGACTCCTCTCTTTCCTATTCCATACCCCATTTTCTATGGACTGAATTGTGACCACCCTCCCCCACAAATTCACGTTGAAGCCTAACCCTTAGTGTGACTATATTTGGAGACAGGGCTTTTAGGAGATAAGTAAGGTTAAATGAGGTCATAAGAGTGGTGTTTTGATCCATTAGGATTGGATTGGTGGCCTTATAAGAAAAGTTCTCTTTCTCTGTCCATGCACCAAAGAAAGGTTTGATCCATTAGGATCGGTGGCCTCATAAGAAAAGACCTCTTTCTCTTTCCGTACACCAAGGAAAGGCTATTTGAAGACAGAGCAAGAAGGTGGTTATCTACAAGCCAGGAAGAGAGTCCTCACCAAAACACAACCATGCTGGTACCCTGATCTTCAACTTCTAGTCTTGAGCTGTTGAGAAAATAAACTTTTATTGTTTAAGCCACCCAGTCTATGGTATTTTGTTATGGCAGCCTGAACAGACTAAGATACTTTTTATTACCAAAATCCTTTTGGATCTACCTTAAAAACATATTCATATTACAACCAGTCTCCCCAAATTCTGTTAGTACCTTAACTCAAGTTACTATCATCTCTCACTTGAAATAGAGCAATAGCCTCCTAACTATATACAGATGTCAATCCTCCTCATTGAGATGCAGTCCATTTCCTCCCTTGAAACTGGGCTGGCCTTTTGACTTGCTTTGACCAATAGAATTTGAAGAAATGATTCTGAGCCAGTTCCAGGCCTAGCCCTTAAGGAGACTTGACGCTTTCTACTTTAGCTCTCTTGGAACTTTGAGCCACCACATGAGGAGTCTGATTACCCATTCGCAAGTGAAGCCTAAACAGCCCCTGTTCCTTCCAGACAACCCACCTGAGGTACCAGACACATGAGTGAAGCCATCTTGGACATCCCAGTCACAGCCAAACTCACTCCTGAGTGCATCTGCATGATGAACCCAGCAATCCCCACCATGGAGCAAAGGATCCATCTAGCCAACCCAAAGAATCATGAAAATAATAAATTGTTTTAAAGTTCTTCGGTTTTGGGATGGCTTGTTATGCAATAATACATAATTGATACACTGGTCTCCCACTTTCAAGTTTAATTAACTTTCAGCTATTTTTCCACATAGCAGGCAGAGTGATTCCATTAAAACATACATCAGATAATGTCACTACACTAAGTAAACTCTACAAGGACTCTCATCTCCCTCAGAGTAAAGGTCACAGTTGTTACAAGGCCCTACGTAATGTGGCCCTCACCACCACTCCATTACCTTTTTCTTATCTACTATTTGCTAACTTTGCTTTGTCGTCTTTTCTGTTCTGAAACAGGCTAGGCATGGTCCTGCCTCAAGGCCTTTGCACCATCTACTGTCTGCGTGAATTGTTCTTCCCACAGATTTCTTGCTCCCTTCTTCCTTATGAAGAAATGTCATGAAATGTCCTTCCTTCATGAAATGTCACCTTCTCATTGAGGCCTTCTGTAGTACCCCAAATAATGTCCCCCAAAGATGTCCACATCCTTATCCCCAGAACCTGTGAATGTGTTATCTTAATGGCAAAAGTGACTTTGCAAATGTGATTATATTTAAGGATCTTAAGGTGGGGATTATCCTGGATTATCCAGGAGGGCCCAATGTAATCACAAGGCTCCTTACAAGTGAAAGGGGTAGGCAAGAGAGAGAAGGAGATGTCATAATGAAAACAGATCCAAGTGATGAGATTGCTGGCTGGGGTGGAGGTGGAGGGGGTACAATCCAAGGCATGCAAGAAGCCTCTAAAAGCTAGGAAATGTCAGGACACAGATTCTCCCCTAGAACCTCAGGAAGAAACCCAGGTTTACGGACACCGATTTTAACCCAGTAAATCCCTTTTCTGACTGCTGACCTCCAAAACTGTAAGATAATAAATTTGTGTTACTTTAAGCCAACTGAGTTTGTGATAATTTGTTATGGCAGCAATAGAAAACTAGCACACCTTCCTAGCCATCCTATCTAAAATGGCAACCCATGTCCTTCCTGGCGCTTCCTATCTGCCTTCCATGTTTTCTTTTAAATCATACATACAGTATATTTTACTATTTTACTTACTGCCTTTTCCACCAGAAAGTAAACTTCATGTAAATAGGGATTTGTCTGTTTTTCTCTTTGCAATATCTCCACTGCCTAGGATAGCATCTGTACATACTGCACACTCAGTACACATTTGTCCAATGAGGCCGGGCGTGGTGGTTCACACCTGTAATCCCAGCACTTTGGGAGGTCAAGGCAGGTAGATCATCTGAGGTTAGAAGTTCGAGACCATCCTGGCCAACATGGTGAGACCACGTCTCTACTAAAAATACAAAAATTAGTTGGGCATGGTGGAATGTGCCTGTAATCCTAGCTACTTGGGAGACTGTGGCAGGTAAATCGCTTGAACCTGGGAGGCGGAGGTTGTAGTGAGCCAAGATTGTGCCACTCCACTCCAGCCTGGGCAACAGAGTGAGACTCTGGTTCAAAAAAAAAGAAAAAAAAGAAAAAAAAACCCCACATATTTGTTGAAAGAACAAATGAATAAATGATATGCAAATATATTATCCCTATCTGTATCTTGCCTTTTAATTTTATTATAATAACTTTGGTTGAAAGGAAGTTTTAAAATTTTTAATATAATCAAATGTATCAATCTTTTCAACTTGTATATTTTATGCCTTGTTTTTTTTTTTTTTTTTGTTTTTGTTTTTGTTTTTTTGAGACAGAGTCTTGCTCTGTTGCCCAGGGTGGAGTGCAGTGGCATGATCTTGGCTCACTGCAAGCTTCGCCTCCAGGGTCCACGCCATTCTCCTGCCTCAGCCTCCCGAGTAGCTGGGACTACAGGCACCCACCACCACGCCAGGCTAATTTTTGTATTTTTAGTAGAGATGGGCTTTCACCGTGTTAGACAGGATGGTCTCGATCTCCTGACTTCATGATCCACCCGCCACGGCCTCCCAAAGTGCTGGGATTACAGGCGTGAGCCACCACGCCCGGCCAATTTTATGCCTTATTTAATCAACTCTGTCTTATATCAAAATTATAATAGTATTACCCTGTATTTTCTCATAAAACTTTTAAATCTTTTCTTTTTCCACTTAGATCATGAATCCACTTGGAATTGGTGTTATATACTGGTAAATGATTGTCCCAGGACCACATATTGAATATTTTACCATTTCTCCACTGATTTGTAACAACAGATATGCTGTTTATACATGGGTCTGTCTCTAGGTTTCCTGTTGTGTTCCAGTGGTCTGTTTGCTTACCCTTCTACGAACAACACATTGGCCTAATTACTATAACTTTATAATATGGCTCAATCTCTGGAAAGTCACATACCCCTCCCCTCCTCGTTCTACTATATTCTTATATTTTGCAACTGGCCTTTACTGTTTTATATTAGTTTTAACGATACCGTATATGACCACATATATTAGATGCTCTTAGCATCACTATTTATAGCATCTAAAAATTGGAAATTATTTAAATGTCCACCAATACATTAAGTAAATTAGGTTATACTCACACAGTGGAATACAATACTGGTTTTCAAAAGAATGAGGTAAATTTACATATTTACATTAAAAGGTATTCAAGATATCTCATCAGAAAAAAGGGCAAGTTGCAACACAATATTTAGAGTAAGGAGCTATTCATGAATTTTTTAAATTGTAATTTGGGTTACATGTAGAAAAAAATATGGGCAAGAATACAGCAAAATGTTAACAGTGGTTATATCTGGGGATCAGGAATAGAAAGAACATTCACTTTCTAAGGTATGTATTCCTATAATTCTTGGATATGACGGTAACCAAGTATTACTTTTACAATAGAATGTATAGGTTTTAACTTTGGTTAAAGCAAATATATCTTTTTTTTTTTTTTTTGAGACGGAGTCTCACTCTGTCGCCCAGGCTGGAGTGCAGTGGTATGATCTCAGCTCACTGCAAGCTCCGCCTCTCAGGTTCACGCCATTCTCCTGCCTCAGCCTCCTGAGTAGCTGGGACTACAGGCACCCACCACCATGCCCGGCTAATTTTTTGTATTTTTTAGTAGAGACGGGGTTTCACTGTATTAGCCAGGATGGTCTTGATCTCCTGACCTTGTGATCCACCTGCCTCAGCCTCCCAAAGTGCTGGGATTACAGGCGTGAGCCACCGCGCCTGGCCGCAATATATCTAATGTTAAATGTGTATTTTTCTGATGATAAAATTATGAGAAATGTTATTTTCATTTTTGTTTTCCAAATTGTTTACAATAAGTATACATTATAAAGGTGGAAGCATTATTTAGAAAAATATTAACAATGTTTTTTAATATTGGGGTATGGTGATTTTTTTCCTTCCTCTCTCTAGAGCTCGAGTTTTCCATGACAAGTGTATTGCTTAATATGCAATTCTGCTTAGCATCCCTTCCTTGAATGAATCACCCCTTCATACTCTCCTGGTAAATTGCCCTTCAGTAGTCCTGGTGTGACTGCAATTTGAAGGATCTTCACCATTCCAAGCATAGGCTTTCCTGGTGAAGAAGTGATAGAACAGGGAAGAAGAGCATTCATGAAGTAACACTGACCTGAGACCCTCATTTGTCCCTTTAGGGCTCTTCAAACCACTAACCCAGTGGTTCTCAGCAAAAGGTGATTTTCCTCTCAGAAGATGTTTGGCAATGTCTGGGGACCTTTTTAGTGTCACAACTGGGGAGTGGGAATAGGGTCGCTACCAATATCTAGTGAATAAAAGCCAAGGATACATTTTACAATGCACAGGACAACCTCCCACACACAACAAAGAATTTTTCAATCCAAACTGTCAATAGCGTATAGCGTAGCAGCTATGAAACTAAGAAACCCTGTGCAGGGCAGTGGGGGCTTCACAGCAGGCAGACACCTGCTAACTGACCTTGGCTACCAAAAGGAAAGGAAACAGGATCACTGTTTCACAATAGAAGCTGGGAGAAGTACAGCTGGATCACAAGAGATCCCCAGGGGTCCTTTGTTGTATACATGGTGAAAATTATCAGCTGACTATAGCAACCCATCACAGGCAGAACCACTAAGGATTCAAGCCCCCAAGAAATAAAGGTGTGCATTGCCCCATCAAGCAAAGAACTTCAACCAGCTTTAGTGTGAGCCAGAGATAAGCAAACCATGGAATAGGTGGTAGGAGAGGAAAATATCAGTTATAGCCTCAAGATCAGCTGTACAAAGAAGAACTATAGGCTCTACCTCTATTTCTTTGCCTGCTGCATCTTACATTAACATTTTTTTTCCTTTTCTTTACCGTGCAATTGTATCTGTGGTATAATGGTGGTGGTTGTATTTGCTGTTTGTCCATAACTATGGAGAAAATATTGACTGTGAACTAGGGTAGAAATAAACTAAAAGGATCTTGAACTCAGGGAACAGTGGTTTGTGGTATCATTTGTGATATTTTTATTTCTGTTTCCATTGAGTGGTATAAAAATTCCTTTCAAAAGAGGAATTTTCCAAGAAATTGTACCTCTCCAGGTGCCCAAGAATAGATATCACAAACTTTGGATTGAAAAGAAGACAAAAAGAAAAAGATATCTGCATGTAGGTAACTGATAGACACAGAGAATTAAGGACCTCACTGATGACTTTCATACAATTTTTTAAATGCTAAGGTAGGAGGATGTTAGCCTTTAAGGAAATTAGCAATGAGGAATGGACTTTACTTCATAAATTTGTTTTGCCATTTTTGGGGGAGAGGGGAAGCTAACAACTGCATTTTCAGAATATTCTCTATGTATAAAGTCACATGAATAGATTTCAAGAGTTGTGGTTGGGTAAACAGCATCTTCCTCTTATCAAAATTACTTTTTCCATTTAGATCAGTTCAAATCCCTGAATAAATTCCTTTTCTGATAAACTAGTTAGAAAGGAGTGCATAGTTGCAATGAAAAACTGTTAATTGGTATAGAAAGTGTTATGAAGAAGAGTTTCAGGGCACAGATCCTCAAGGAAGTGATTATTGCGCTTAGTTGGATCTGAAGACACTGAGGATTCAGAGTGTTTCTCAGGTAGATTATAGCATATAGAGGCAAAAGAGTTATTGTTATTTCCTATGCCAACTGTAATGAAGTCCCCATTGAAGGAAGGTTTTGGGGGACAAGTGGCATGTTTCCTTAAGTGCTGCTGGACTTTAAAGAAAGATAATGACAAGCTTAAGATAAATATTGTTGGCTCCAAACAGAAAACTAAGGGCTGGCTTTAACTGCTAAGAGATCATTTAGGTTACTAGCCTCAGAACTGAAGTGACAAAATCAAACTCAAAATTTGAACCTATGGACTATAATATTGCAGAGTAAGTTGTATTTACAGCATTACCAGATCTCGTACAAAATTAGTGCAGTGATTGGGATAGAGTGGAAGATGCTGAAATGAGGAAAGAGAGGAGAATTGAAATGAGGAAAGAGAGGAGAATTTGGGTGACTTAGGTTACTCCAAACTCCACTGCGCATTCCTTGCAAGCTGGAATTTGCCAACCCACACATCTAGTGAGGCTATTCTTGTTTTGCTTGAAGATCTTATCACGACCTTGCTTCAGACACGTACCTTGTAGGGGGTGGCCAAATTGTCTCATGCCCCATTTCTATCGCTACTAATTAGCCTTTGTATCTACAATTAGGGCCAATTGCATCAGGCACATGAAGGCCAATTATAAAGTCAAACTCTAAAGAAGAAGGCTCATAAAACAAAACAATTTTGTTTATTTATATGGCAAGAACCTGAAGAATATCAATGATAATGCATTCTTAGAGTGTTAGACGAGGCAAAGGGGAATAATTTAAGATCGAACACCTTTACTGAAAGGTGTTCAAGCAGATGTGAGTGACTCTAGTAGTTTATGTATTTGATCATCTAAAATCAGGACTCAATGGTAGCCAAAAACAAAATGTAATAATGTTGCAAGAAATTTTTTTCTACTAAGTACAGGAGGGAATATGGGAATGTTAGAATGGATTTATCAAATCTGTCTACTCAGCCATCATTAACTATGTCCAATAAGAGGACTCTTTTTAGTAGTCTGGGGGTACAGATAGTTGATTCTGCCATTGAAATGGGCTTTTTGGTTTCAGTGAGGTTTATGGGATAATAACTTAAAAAGCAAGGTGGGCATAGTTATTATAATAGACAGCAGGGTAAGAGTAATAATCAGAATGGTTCTAGATTACATAGACCCTAGGACCAAATTGCCCACTAAGTTCCTAGCAGATAGAGCCTCATGTGAGCCTCCTTGGTTGAACAACACTGTCTCTCATCTAATTCTCCTCCTGAATAAATTCAGGACTTAGAGGTCTTTGAAGAAAAAGCATGATAAGATATTCTTGAAGAAGACACCAGCAATAACATCACTAGTGCATTCTTTAAATTATCCTCCTAGGCTTCCACTTAGGGATTTGTGTTCATTTACCAGGGTTATTATGGCACAGACTAACTGGGATCCAGGAAGCTACTATGGTCAACTGGTAAGTGTGGGAGTTTATTGGGATTAGGTGATGAACAGGGTTGTTGTTTTGTTTTTTGTATGCCTCATGGTGCACTCAATAGGGCTCTTAGCCCATTCTATTGTCACTTCCTAAATAAATAAATATATAGTTGGAATACAAGTCCTCAACAATTGGCAGAATTTTCACTTTGACCTTCTGATCTGTGAAATATATACTATAATTGTAGGAAGGACCAAGTGGAAATCTTTGAAGCTCTTCCTATCAAAAGGCAAAGCCAAAGCAATACTACATTCCTAGAGAAATCTGAGGCTATTACCATCATCAAAGACTTGCAAGAAACAGGAACGACTATTCTTAGCACATCCCTGTTTAACTTCCTTCTTTGGCCAGTGCAAAAGGAGTCTTGGACGGTGAGAGTGTTAATTAGGCAGTGATTCCAATTGCAGGTGTTCTAGGTAGAGTCTCTTTTCTCAAGTAAATCAACACAGCCCCCAGCATCTGAAATTATAGCCATTGATCTGACTGGTTCATTTTTCTTTCCACAAATAAGAAAAGAACATCAGAAGTAGTTTACTTTTACCTCACAGGGACACCAGAACATACTTCTTAAGTCAAGGCTGTCAGCTCAACAGCTTTGTGCAAGAATTCAGTCTGCAGAGATGTTGTTCATAATCACTATCCTCTAGGACATTGCTTTGGTCCACTTATCAAGAGAATCATGCTAACTTTAACATTTTTAAATGTCTTCAGATGTTCAGACTTCCATCATTTGTAACAACAAATCAAGAAATTGTCTAAATATCACTAAAGGCATGAACAAAATCATGGTCTACCTATGTGGTATAATATGAAAAAAAATTACCAACAACTTGAAACATAGTGGCAAATTTTTATATTACTATACTAAGTGAATAAATGATACAGTATAATCATACTTATGTTTTTAGCTATGCACAGAAAATGATATTAACAGTATAATCTACTGGGTGCAGTAGCTCACACCTATTATTTCAGCACTTTGGGAGGCTGATGCAGGAGGCTAGCTTGAGCCCAGGAGTTCAAGACCAGCCTGAGCAACATACTGAGACCCTGTCTCTACAAATAATTTAAAAATGAGTGGGGTGATTGAGCTACTGGGGAGGCTGAGGTGAGAGGATTGCTTGAGCGTTGGAGGTTGAGGCTGCAGTGAGCCAAGTTCGCACCACTGCACTCCAGCCTGGGTGACAGAGTGAGACTCCATCTCAAAAAAAAGAGAAAAAGAAAAAGAAAACAGTAAAATCAATGATAAGGGTTCAAGCAATACATGCACATATATTGGTGAATGGAATCCAAATTCTACAACCATTTTGCAAAGTGATTTATAGATATATGTCAAGAGCCTTAAAAAATTCCTATATAGAACTACCATTTGACCTAGCAATCCCACTACCGAGCATCTACCCAAAGGAAAAGAAATCATTATATTAAAAAAGACCTGCACTCGTATGTTTATTGAGGCACTATTCATGATAACAAAGTCACAGAATCAACTTAAGTGTCCATCAATGGTTGATTGGATAAATGAAGTGTGGTACATATACACCATGGAATACTATACAGCCATAAAAAGAATAAAATCATGTCCTTTTTAGCAACATGGATGCAGCTGAAGACCATCATCCTAAGTGAAATAACTCAGAAACAGAAAATCAAATACTGTATGTTCTTATAAGTGGGAGCTACACAATGGGTACACATGGTCATAATGATGGAAGTAATAGAAACTGGGGACCCCAAAGGTAGAAGGGTAGAAGGAGAGTGAGAGTTAAAAAAATTACCTATTAGATACAATGTTCTCTGTTTGGGTGATGGGTACACTAGAAGCCCAAACTTCACCATTACCCAGTATATCCATGTGACAAATCTGCACATATACCCCTGAATCTAAAAGTTTTAAAAGTTTGTTTTAATGTAATAAATCTACAAGTTCTGCACATGTACCCCAAAACTTAAAGTATTTTTAAAAAAAGTTTGTTTTAATGTTCTTATTATTTGTTCCAACCATTTCACTCCCATCAATCTCCCCTAAAATTATTAAGAGATGCAAATAAAGCTTTAGATACAGAAATATTCAATGCAGGATTACTTCTATTAATCATACTTGAGAATAACTTAAAACTCTCAAATGTGGGAATAATTATATTAACTCATGACACCTGTATGAAATGAAATATTAATATACGGTTCATGAGTTAATATAATTATTCAGATTTTGATAACATTTGAAAAGCTTGTGATATGCAAACTTATAAAGCAAGATGTAAGTTCACATATGCTATGATATCAATCTATTAAATACGTGCATTTTTATGGAAATACTGATTCAGAAAAACAAGTCAGCATAATATATGGCCAAGGATTTTTTACTGAAATAGGAATAGTGAAAAACCTGAAACAAATGTCCATCAGTAGGATTAGTTCAGCAAATTATGGTGTATTCATTCAGTAAGATAATACAGGGCTGTTAAAAGAATGAGGTTAGAACTATATGTACTAACCTGGAGATGTTTTCAAGATAAGAGAGTTCAGTGGCATAAAAGTAAGATAGTATTTAATTTAAGAAAAATAGAGTCCAATTTTCATTAAAATAGTAACAATATATGCATATAAAGAAAGGACGGAAAAAAATAAACTTTTAACAGTGATTTTTTCTGGGAGTCAGAATTATAGATGTTTGTTTCATATTGTATGTATTTCTGTAGTATAACCCAGCATGTATTATGTTTGTAATTAGAAAAAATATTTTTTTAATTTAATTCATTTTGAAAAATTTTTTGTGGAGATAGGGACTCATTATATTGCCCAGGCTGGTCTCAAACTCCTTGCCTCAAGTGATCCTCCCACCTAGGCCACACAGTGTTGGGATTACAGGTGCGAGCCACTGCACCCAGCCAGAAAAAAACTTTTAAGTTTGTTTTGTTTTGTTTTGTTTTTTGTTTTTTGAGACAGAGTTTTGCTCTTCTTGCCCAGGCTGGAGTGCAACGGCACGATCTTGGCTCACTGCAACCTCCACCTTCTGGGTTCAAGCAATTCTGCCTCAGCCTCCCAAGTAGCTGGGATTACAGGCATGTGCCATCACGCCCAGCTAATGTTTGCATTTTTAGTAGAGATAGCGTTTCGCCATGTTGGCCAGGCTGGTCTCGAACTCCTGACCTGAGGTGATCCACCTGACTTGGCCTCCCAAAGTGCTGGGATTACAGGCGTGAGCCACTGTGCCTGGCCGACTTTAAGATCTTTAATGAAGGCATGAATACCACCAAAATGTAAAGATTGTTTATATCTATATATTTATTGGCTTTTTCAATTTTCTGTATACATTTGAATTGTTCCAAATTGTCTACGGCAGCTTTCCTAATCTATTGATGAAAACATTATTTAGAAAAATAATAACAGTGAATATCTTTTGTTAGTGGGACATGGTAGGTTCCTATCCTCCCCATTTTCTGGATTTTTTTATTTTTCCAAAAGTGCTTATATTAGAACGTATTGTTAGATGTTCTTATATTATTATATTATGTAATATGTTGTTTTGCCATGCTCAATATCATTTCCTTTAGGCACTTGTTCTTCTCTATGCCATATAATCCTAAATCAATCTATTATCTCTTATGGAATTTGACTTTGAAACAGACACACCCTGGCAGGAAAAATGATTGTAGCTGAGTCATTTGCTTGACTTCCCAAGGATAAAATCCCTAAAACTGCACTGGTTCCTGTTCTCCCCAAGGACTCATTGTTCATCATTAATTTTGATGCTGGCTGCTAAATTCTTTCTTATTATCTAAGTTAGAGTCCATTTCTATTGCTTGCCACACAAGAACTTTAACTGATTCAGAAATTGTAACCACAAAGTGAATCATAGAGAACTGTAGAGAACACAGAGTTGGTCATGAGGAAAAGATGAAAGCAAAAGAGAGTCTTGTTTTACATTCCTAGATGAGAAGATAGCAGCCCACACACAGTACACAATGGTAAAATGTCGTTACCTGTGACCATCTAGGCCCATGTGCCCTCTGCAAGTGAGGTTCAATCACTTTGTAAGACATTTTGTCATTATCTGTTGAAGTTGAACCTGTGTATATCTCCTGACCTAGCAGTTTCACTCTTGGTACATTCACGCACCAAGAGTCTCATAAAAGAACATTCATTCACAGCAACAGTACTTGGAGTTGCCAGGGACTAAGGAAAACTGAAATTTCAATTAACAATTTCAATATTTTTGTTTCTGTTTGTGAAATAGTTGCAAAAATCCTAAACAAAAACAACAGCAAAGCAAATACAGCTTTGTCTAAAAGGATAATGAGCGCCTATAAATTTCTGTTTATTTCTGTAGTGAAAGCTTGGTTTAACATTTGCTCTACTAAACATCAAGACTTACTATAAAGTTAAAGTAATTTAAACAGTACAGGCTATAGACATACAATTCATGACAAGTCTTGATTTTTGCATTTGTCTTTATAAAAGAGAGTGTTGGCGGGCGCGGTGGCTAACACCTGTAATCCCAGCACTTTGGGAGCCAAGGCAGGTAGAATACTTGAGCTCGGGAGTTCAAGATCAGCTTGGGCAACATGGCAAAGCCTTGTTTCCACAAAAAATACAAAAATTAGCTGCGTGGTGGCTTGGGCCTATAGTTCCACTTCCTGGGGAGCTGAGGTGGGAGGATGGCTTGAGCCAGGGAGGTTGAGGCTGCAGTGAGCCAAGATCATGCCACTGCACTCCAGCCTGGGTGACAGAAATGAAACCCTATCTCCAAAAAAAAAAAAAAAAAAAAAAAGTGTCCTTTAATTTTTCTTTGTTCTCTCTCTTTTTTTTTTTTTTGGATTTCTTTTTTCAAGTTTGGGTATCAAGGCAACGCTGGCTTCACAAGACAAATTGGGGAGTGGTTCTTCTTTCCATATTTTATTTCTCTGGATAAATTTGTGTAAAACTAACATCATTTCTTCCTGAAATGTTGGTGGAATTTATCACCAAAATAATTAGCCCATGAGGTGTGTGTGTATTGCTGTTAAACTGAACTGTTTTTCCTTTAACCATGAACTTCTTTTTCTTTAGTAACAGTTTTCACTTCATTATTTTTAAAATTTTTGTTTTATTGATTGATTTATTTATTTTGAGAAAGGGTCTCACTCTGTCGGCCAGACAAGGGATCCACCCTTCTCCACCTCCCAAAGTGCTGGGATTACAGGTGTGAGCAATGCACTCAGCTAGTACTGTCTTTTTATATTTCATTGGTTGGATCAAATTTTCTTTCTTATATTTCATTGGTTGGATCAAATTTTCTTCTGTTGGTTTAAGTGTTATCCTTTTGTTACTTTTTGTCTTATGATGATTGTCCTTTTCTTAACCTAACTGAATTGATTTCTTAGGCTTATCTGCATCTATATCTTCCGCTCAGACAAGCATTTTAGCTTCTCACATTTCTTATACAATTTTAGTTGTGAGGTTTTAAAAAATGTTTTTCAAAAAATTTTTGCCCTTCCTTTTTTATCAGATTATCAATTCATTCTCTATATTTTCGATCTATTGCAGCATTCCCTTGAGTTTTTCTCATTTGACTGCTTCTCCAGGAATTTTATTTTTTTATTTTTTTATTTTATTTATTTATTTATTTTTCTGAGACGGAGTCTCACTCTGTCGCCAGGCTGGAGTGCAGTAGCTGATCTTGCCTCACTGCAAGCCCCGCCTCCCTAGCTCAAGCGATTCTCCTGCCTCAGCCTCCTGAGTAGGTGGTATTACAGGGGCCCGCCACCACGCCCAGCTAATTTTTGTATTTTTTAGTAGAGACGGGGTTTCACCATATTGGCCAGCTTGGTCATGATCTCCTGACCTCGTGATCTGCCTGCCTCGGCCTCCCAAAGTACTGGGATTACAGGCGTGAGCCACCGTGCCTGGCCTCCAGTAATATTTTTTAAATAACTTTTTGTGTGACAAACCTGTTGTATGCCTGAGACTATCTTTAATATTATTATTACACACATTTAAATGAGAGTTTGGCTGAATATAAAATTCTAGGCACAAAATACTTCTTTAGCATTTCTATTACTTCATTACCTTCCTGTGTCCAACATTCCGATAAAATATGTCAATCTAATTCTTTTTTCTTTGAAAAACAAGGTTTTAAATGTTGTATTCATCTTAGCTATTCTCTTTTTTTTTTTTTTTTTTTTTTTTTTCCTGAGACGGAGCCTGGGTCTGTCGCTCAGGCCGGAGTGCAGTGGCGCGATCTCGGCTCTCTGCAAGCTCCGCCTCCCGGGTTCTCGCCATTCTCCTGCCTCAGCCTCCCAAGTAGCTGGGACTACAGGCACCCGCCACCACACCTGGCTAATTTTTTGTATTTTTAGTAGAGACAATGTTTCACCGTGTTAGCCAGCTATTCTTACATTTCATTGTAGTATATCTAGGTACAGGTTTTTCCTTCTCTCTCCTCTTTAGCCTTCTCTGAGCCCTTTAAATCTCCAGTCTTCCATCTTTAATGTTGCGGAATTTACCATCATTAGCTTCAAATATTTTATCTCCTTAGTTTGTTTCTTTTTGCTTATTTTCCAGATGTTGGCACTGCTACACTTCATTTCACTTACCTTTATTCTCTTCTCTCTTCTATTTATCTTGCTTACTAATTCCTGCTTTGGCTTTATCCAATCTGCTATTTGTTTCACAGAACCACAGTATCTGTGTTTAAATCCTAGCTTCCCCTGGGGCAATTTACTTCACCTCTTTGTGCCTCAATTCTTTCATGTGAAAAGTAGAAATAATAATAGTACCTACCTTGGAGGATTGTTGTGGGAGCTAAATGTATTGGTACTGTATATGAATGCACATAGAACATTACCTGGTACATAGTAAATAATATATAAATGCTAGTTATTATTATCTATTGTGTTCTTTATTATATTGTTCACACCTATTATTTCTACTTGTTCTTTCTTTGACCTTTTCTACCAGCTTCATATTACTAATATCTCCCGTGAGGATATTTGTTGCTTATTTTTAAATTCAGAGCCTATCTGTACTAACAATTCTGCTTTCGAAATTCAGGTAGTGTATGCAATTCAGTTTTATTATTTTTCCAATTAGGGAAGGACCAAAGCCCATGGCCTAATTTGTGTTCCTCTTGGTGACTGTAAAGTAATAAAAGAGATGAGCCTCAGGGCAGAGAGCACCAGGGATCAGGAAGGGGCTGGTCTCAGCCCTGCTTCTTGCCACCACACAGGCAAACTCCTTTGATCAGGGATGTGCTCTTCAAGTCATAGACTCCGCGCACTGGGAAGAGACACTCTACTTAGAGTGTAATGTGCAAGTCTTGGTGGTTGGAGAGGGAGGTGGTGCAGGTGTGAGTGTTTGAAAAAGTCTGATTAGCTAGAATCTGTTTTCATCAGCGCCTCTCCTCACCTCAGCAGGGCTTTGAGGCTGCCCGGGTAGTATCCTGAGATACCAGATGGCCAGCAATTGCTTCCGTGATGGTCTTCCCAGGGCAATGCGGGAGAGAAGCAGGGTTAGAATTTAAAAGCCCGTTCTTATGTTTCCGCCTTTTCCTTCAGTTGCCCTTCACCCCAGTCCATTCTCCTCACCAGGCTGAGGCTTCCACTGGTCATCCCCTTCCTCACACGAGGTAATGAATCCTTTAGTCTGTACTGAGGTTTCTCACAATTTTTATGTTGAGTCATCAAATCCTTGCTTTGCTTTCATTTCTGACTTGGTGAGATGGAGCCAGCAGTCTGCGCTAGTCACTTTCTTGTCAGGAGACAGAAATTTTCTAGGCCTTTTTCTCTTCTCCAGTTTCAAAAATAAACTAGATGGTCAGACACTGTGTTTTGGATGAAAGATACCCAGAGAGATAGTTATTTAGAAGTTCAGTTTGTCTCTTAAAAGATCTCCATGGATTTATACTCTTTGAAATAGGGCTTCATACACCAAGCACCCCTACCAACCCCCTAAATACAGGAGATGCCTTTTTTCTTTTTTGTTGTTTTTCTCTTTAAAGCATAGTGCTTGCACATAACTTGGTAACTATATATTGACGTGATTTTGATCTATATTTAACTCTGTCATGAGATATTTTTAAAAGAACAGACTCAACCATCTGTAATGGAAAATCTCTGCCATTCTTAATTTTAAATTGACGAAAGAGTCTAAGCGCAAGTTCTGATGAAGGGTGTGTGCAAGTGTAGAACAAATTCCTTCCGTGATTAGTCAAGCTACCTGACTTCAAACAAGTTTTATTTTTGTCTCTATTACTGTTAAACTGCATGGCCTATTTCTGCTGGGCTCAGAGCAGGTTTGATCAACGTGTTTGGCCTGGGTAAACCAATAAATCCCTAAATAAATCAACTTGTTTGGGCAAAACAAATGACTCTATTATGACATGAACTAAGCAGAAACTTCCCCTGCAACTTTTCTATGAATATGACATGTTTCATGTCCAAAGGTTCCACTCGCTACTGCATGGAGCAAAGCTGTTGTACCTGCCTCAGAGCTCGTTGGAGTTTATATAAGTTTAGGAGTCTGTGTCATACTGTCGCTTTGGCTCAGAATTGAGTGATGGGCAGATTAATGTCAGCTGGAGAACATCTGATCTTGATCTCAAATCTGCCTCTGGTTTTGGTGAAACTGTTGAGAGCTCTGAGAAAGAAAACAGACATGCTCTCTTATCTGGCATGTCAGAGATAAATGAAATACCTTTAATTTTTAACAGCATCTTTTGAAAGTGCCTCAATAAGCCTGTAAAAGTATGAGTTTCTGCCATACTTTGTGCTGCTTTCAAGTCTACTGAAAAAGTAGTTTCTCATATCTTATATTTCACAATAAGTTTTCTTGGTTCTCAGTGATTAACAGGTACCTGTATAACGAGAAAGTCTATGACTGTTACGGTTTACACATAGTCCCAGACATTCCATACTCAAATACAGATTTTTGAAATGATTGCTAGCAGCCAAAATATGTCCTTGTATTGGAGTAGGACGCATTTAGAGGCAGCACTGTGGAGCAAAATGTGAAGCGAAATAGCATAGTTTGGGGAGTTAAATGAGCCTGTTTTTGAGTACTGACTCTGCCAGCGAGTTAAAGCTTATGCTTTCAAGCATATAATTTTATCTCTCTGGGCCTCATCTGTATAACGATGCTAATTAAGTGAGATGATGTATGGAAAGTGTCTGATACATAGAGATGCTTAAATGATAGTTGCAATGAACTATTGAAGTTACAACATTTACCCAATAAGCATTTATTTTACTGTGTTCTGATTTCCAGTAAAGAATGGAACACAAATTTTTCTCTAGCCTCTGAACATACATTTTCAGTATATAGAAAATTTATGGTACAGATATATGCATATTGAGTTAATATAGATAAATATGTCACATATCTCCCACATAATTCTGAAAGTTAGAAACTGGAAAGGCAATGAGATGGCATTCTACTTCTTTTCACCAGGATTTAAATCATTCCGGATCCTTTGAATGACCATAATATCAGTTGAATGTAAACTGAAGTATTATATAGCTACATATTCCTGATTTATTGCATTTAGTCCTTCTGGAATACAATAAAATGTTGTGACATTCTTATTTCATCACTTTCATTCATGTCCTTAGCCTCAGCATTTTTTATTATAAATTTTAAAGATTATGTATAATAAATTATTTTAGACCTGTTTTAAAGATATTTACATAAGAAATACTACTTTTAATATATTAATAAAATTAGGATAATATCATGCCAAAACTTGATAAAGGTAACTCTCGCAATATTTCAAACTTTTTCATTATTATTATATCTGTTACGGTGATCTGTTGTCAGTGATCTTTGATGTTACTACTATAATTATATTGGGGCATCATGAACCGCACCCATATAAGATGGCAAACTTAACTGATAAATGTGCTCTGTATGCTCCACCAATCAGCTATGCCCCCATCTCTCTCTCTCTCTCCTCAGGCTTCCCTATCCCCTGAGACCTAAGGTACAATAGCCTCTCTGTGTCCAAGGGAACAGAAGATTTGCACATCTCTCATAAAGCAAGTTCCTAGAGACTACAAAGAGACTTGGATTCCCACACAGTAAGTGGGAGCCTTCAACACCCCACTGACCATATTAAACAGATCATCAAGGCAGATAATTATCAGAGATATTCAGGACCTGAAGCCAACACTCAACCAAATGGACCTAATAGACAGCTACAGGACTCTCCACCCCAAAAGAATGTGAGAATAATACACATTCTTCTCATCACAACATGGCACATACTCCAAAATCAGCCACACAACTGGACATAAAAAATACTCAGAAAATTTGAAAAAATAGAAACAACCACATTCTCAGACCACAGTGCAATAAAAATAGAAATCAATACTAAGAAAATCATTCAAAATCATGCAGTTACTTGGAAATTGAATCCCTGAACAGACCAATAATGAGTTCAGAAATTGAGTTGCTAATAAAAAGCCTACAGCCAAAAAAAAAGCCCAGGACCAGATGGATTCACAGCCAAATTCTACCAGATGTATAAAGAAGGGCTGATACCATTCTTACTGAAACTGTTCTAAAAAATTGAGGAGCAGGGACTAATTCCCAATTTTTTCTATGAGGCCAGCATCATTCTGATACCAAAACTTGGCAGAGACACAACAAAAAGAAAATGTCAGGCCAATACCTTTGATGAACATAGGTACAAAAATTTTCAACAAAATACTAGCAAATTAAATCCAGCAGCACATCTCAAAGCTAATCCACCATGGTCAAGTAGGCTCTATCCCTGGGATGCAAGGTTGGTTCAACATATGCTAATCAATAAATGTGATTTGTCATATAGACAGAACTAAAAACAAAAACCACATGATTACCTCAATAGATACAGAAAAAGTGTTTGATAAAATTCAACATCCCTTCCTGTTAAAAACCCTCAACAAACTAGGCACTGAAGGAACATACCTCAGAATATTAAGAGCCATTTATAGCAACCTACAGCCATCACCATACTGAATGGGCAAAAGCTGGAAACATTCCCCTTGAAAGCTGGCATAAGACAAGGATGCCATCTCTCACACCACTCTTATTCAACATAGTATTGGAAATCCTGGCCAGAGCAATCAGGCAAGAGAAAGAAAAGACATCCAAATAGGAAGAGAGGAAGTCAAATTATTACTGTTTATAGACAATGTGATTCTATATCTAGAAAACCACATAGCCTCTGTACAAAAGCTCCCTGATCTGATAAACAACTTCAGCAAAGTTTCAAGATACAAAATCAACAAACAAAAATAAATAGCATTCCTATATACAAACAACATCCAAATCAACAGCCAAACCAGGAATGCAATCCCACTCATAATTACTACCAAAATAATAAAATACCTAGGAATACAGCTAACCAAGGAGATAAAACATCTCTACAGTGAGAATTGCAAAACACTGCTCAAAGAAATCAGAGATGACACAAATGGAAAACCATTCCATGCTCATAGATAGGAAGAATCAATGTCATTAAAATGGCGATACTGCCCAAAGCAATTTACAGATTCCATGTTATTTCTATCAAACTACCAATGGCATTTTTCACAGAATTAGAAAAAACTACTTTACAATTTATATGGAACCAAAAAGAGACCAAATAGCCAAGGAGATTCTAAACAAAAAGAACAAAACTGGAGGCATCACATTACCTGACTTCAAACTATACTACAGGGCTACAGTAACCCAAACAGTATGGGGCAGGTACAAAATAGACACATATACCAATAGAACAAAGTAGAGAGCCCAGAAATAATGCCACACACCTACAACCATCTGATCTTTGACAATGTTAACAAAAACAAGCAATGGGGAAAGGACTCCCCATTCAAAAATGGTGCTGAGATAGCTGGCTAGCCATATGCAGAAGATTGAATCTGGACCCCTACCTTATACTACATATAAAAATCAACTCAGCTGGGCGCAGTGGCTCACGCCTGTAATCCCAGCACTTTGGGAGGCCAAGGCAGACGGATCACAAGATCAGGAGATCAAAACCATCGTGGCTAACATGGTGAAACCCCGTCTCTACTAAAAATACAAAAAAATTAGCCAGGCGGGGTGGTGGGCCCCTGTAGTCCCAGTTATTTGGGAGGCTGAGGCAGGAGAATGGTGTGAACCCAGGAGGCGGAGCTTGCAGTGAGCTGAGATTGCGCCACTGCACTCCAGCCTGGGTGACAGAGCGAGACTCCATCTCAAAAAAAAAAAAAAAAATCAACTCAAGATAGATTAAAGACTTAAGTGTAAAACCATGCAAACCCTGGAAGATAACCTAAAAAATACCATTCTGAACATAGGACTTAGCAAAGATTTTGTGGCAAAGATGCCAAAGCAATTGCAACAACAACAACAACAACAATAAAAATTGACAAATGGGGTCTAATTAAACTTAAGAGCCTCTGTGCAGCAAAAGAAATTATCAACAGAGTAAACAGACAACCTACAGAGTGGGAGAATATTGGCAAACTATGCATCCAACAAAGGTCTAATATCCAGAATCTATAAGGAAATTAAACAACTTTACAAGCAAAAAAAGAACCCCATTAAAAAGCGTGCAAAGGACATGAACACTTTTTCAAAGAAGACGTACATGCGGCCAACAAGCATATGAAAAAATTCCCAGCATCACAAATCTTTAGAGAAACGCAAATCAAAATCACAATGAAATACCATTTCACAACAGTCAGAATGGCTATTATTAAAAAATCAAAAAATGACAAATGCTGGTGAGGTTGTGGAGAAAGGGCAATGCTTATATTCTGCTGGTGGGAGTGTAAATTAGTTCAGCCATTGTGGAAAACAGTGTGGCAATTCCTCAAAGAACTAAAAACGGAATTACCATTTGACCTAGAAATCCCATGTATTGGGTATATACTGCCATAAAGACACCTGCATGCATATGTTCATTGCAGTACTATGTATAATAGCAAAAACATAGAATCAATCTAAATGCCCTCCAATGGCAGACGGGGTAAAGGAAATAGGGTACCCTATATACCATGGAATACTATGCAGCCATAAAAAAGAATGAGATCATGTCCTTTGCAGCAACATGGATGGAGCTGGAGGCCATTATCCTAAGCAAACGGTATTAGTCCATTTTCATGCTGCTGATAAAGACATACCTGAGACTGGGTAATTTATAAAGAAAAAGAGGTTTAATGGACTCACAGTTCCACATGGCTGGAGAGTCCTCACAGTCTTGGCAGAAGGTGAAAGGCACGTCTTACATGGCAGCAGGCAAAGAGTGAAAGAACCAAGTTAAAGGGGTTTCCCCTTATAAAACCATCAGATCTTGTGAGACTTATTCACGAGCACAAAAAGAGTATGGGGGAAATCACCCCCATGATTCAATTGTCTCCCAACGGCTCCCTCCCAAAACAAGTGGAAGTTATGGGAGCTATAATTCAAGATAAGATTTGGGCAGGGACACAGCCAAACCATATCACAAACTAACACAGGAACAGAAAACCAAATATGGAGTGTTCTTGCTTTTAAATGGGAGCTAAACAATGAGAATACATGGATACTAGGAGGAGAACAACAGACACACGGGCCTCCTTGAGGGTGGAGGCTGGGAGGAAGGAAGGGATAAAAAAAAAATCTGTTAGATACTATGTGTACTACCCAGATGATGAAGTTATCTGTACACCAAACCTTGTGAAATGCAGTTTACTCGTATAACAAACCTGCACATGGACCTCTGAAATGAAAATAAAAGTTAAAAGAAAAATGGGCAAAAGTATAACCAGACAGATCTCTGAGAAAGAGATATAAATTGGCAATAAATCAATGGCAGTGCACTCTCAATTATAGAAATGCAAATTAAAACAAAATACTATGTATACTTATCAGATAGACAAAAAATATGAAGTTTGATAACACCCAGTGCTGTTAAGAGAAAGGGAAAATACACACACATACAATCCTGGTGAAGATATCAATGGCACATCCATTTTGGGGACAAACTATCACAATTTATTAACTTTTAAAATGTATGTTTGGTTTTATAGATATGAACTGATACCTGTGATTTGTAAAGTTCTCTGAAATGGAGGCTTTGAACTCAAATTTATCAACCATGTGCCTTGTGTAATGAAACCAATCTAGATTAAAAATCCTGAGCCTTAGGATTTGATATAAACAAGGGAAAAAAAACCACTGGCATATAGATAGGACTGAATCTGTATACTTTAGTTTTTTCTTTGAGGTACAGCCATAATTCCATGTAAGTACTTATATACATGATTCTGTCAAAAGAAAAATCCAAGTAAATGCTGCTTGGAGATGTAGAAACACCATAGAGTTTAGAGCCAGGCCAACCCATGAGCATATCTCATCTCTAGTTCTTACTTGGTATGGGGCTTGGGTAAGACATTTTCATTAAGATTTGGAAGCCAGGCCTGGTGGCTCAGGCCTGTAATCCTAGCACTTTGGGAGGCCAAGTCAGGAGGATTGTTTGAGCCCAGGAGTTTGATACCAGCCTGGGCAACATGGCAAAATCTTGTCCCTACAAAAAAATACAAAAATTAGCCAGGCATGGTTGCACACACCTGTAGTCTCAGCTATATGGGAGGCTGAGGTGGGAGGATCACTGGTGCCCAGGAGGAGGAAGTTGCAGTGAGTTGAGACCATGCCATTGCATTTCAGCCTGGGCAACACAATGACACCTTCTCTCAAAAAAATTTTTTGGAAGTAAGTAGAGCAACCTCTGCTTCACAGAACTGTGTTAAGGACCAAATAAGATAACACAGAAAGCTTCTATGGTGTTATTTGACACATAATATATAGTCAAAAAACACTGACTACTAGTGTTGTACTTTTAGCCCACTATCTTGGCTATTTACGCATTTAAAAATGTTGTTTTGTGCTTCATTTAATAGAGTTCTGGGGGAAAGGAGGTCATTTGAATTGAGTAGTTTGTAATGCCTCTGCTATGATGTGAATGTTTGTATTTCTCCAAAATTCATAAGTTGAAACCTAATCTCTACACAATAGATTAAGAGGTGGAGCCTTTGAGAGGTGACTAAGGTAATGAATGGGATTATTGCCCTTATAAAAGAGGCTTAATGGAGTCCTTTTGCCTTTCTGCCATGTGAGGACACATAGAAGTCACCATCAATGAGGAACAGGCCCTGACCAGACACCAAATCTGCAGGCATCTTGATCTTGAACATATCAGCCTCCAGAACTGTGAGCAATAAACTTCTGTTGTTTATAAATTACCCAGTCTAAGATATTTTGTTATAGCAGCCTGAATGGACTAAGATAGTCTCTCCTGTTGCAAACATCCACTTGCTGTTTGTTGTTTTTGTTTTAGTTCTTGCTATAAAGTTCTTCATATCTTCAGTCAATACAAAGGAACTGTTCTAGGTCTCTCTCTTGTTTTATGATTACTGTAGGTCAGGACAGCTGTGTGCAAAAATATCTTGCATTTCATAATGGTTGAACTTCCTTGTAGAAGCCAAATTGACAAAAGGGGCAGCTAATCCCAAAGAATGTCACAGTTTGCTGATGTGGAATCTATCATTGGAACTAGTAACATCTATTCATAGCAGTCCCATGGGTGACATTACATTTGTGTTTGGGAGATTGCATAAGAAGAAGTCACTTATTATTCTTTTGGAGCTGAGAAAACTCCAGGTCAAATTCAGCTTCAGTAAAATTTTTATTTATTCCAAAATATAATTGTACCTGCTTGAGATAAGAGAATCTGAAATACTAGAGTCAGGTATGAAGAGTGGAGATTTGAGTGATGATATGGTTTGGCAGTGTCCCCACCCAAATCTTATTTCAAAGTATAGTTCCCATAATTCCCATGTGTCATGGGAGGGACTTGGTGGGAGGTAGTTGAATTATGGAGGCATTTATCCTCATGCTGTTCTCATGATAGTGGGTGAGTTCTCATGAAATCTGATGTTTTAGAAGGGGCTTTTCCCCCTTTGGTTCAGCACTTCTTCCTGATGCCATGTGAAGAAGGACATATTTGCTTCCCCTTCTGCCATGATTTTAAGTTTCCTGAGGCTTCTCCAGCCATGCTGAACTGTGAGTCAATTAAACCTCTTTCCTTTATAAATTACCCAGTCTCAGGTATGTCTTTATTAGCAGCATGAGAATGGACTAATACTGTAAATTGGTACTAGGAGTAGGGTGCTGCTGTAAAGATACCCAAAAATGTGGAAGCAACTTTGGAATTGGCTGACAGGCAGAGGTTGGAACAGTTTAGAGGACTCAGAAGAAGACAGGAAAATGTAGCACAGTTTGGAACTTCCTAAAGACTTGTTGAATGGCTTTGACCAAAGTGCTGATAGTGATATGGAAAATGAAGTCTGGGCTGAGGTGGTCTCAGATGGACACGGAGAACTTTTTGGGAACTGGGGCGAAGGTGACTCTTGTGATGCTTTAGCAAAGAGATTGGCAGCATTTGCCCCTGCTCTAGAGATCTGTGGAACTCTGAATTTGAGAGAGATGATTTAGGGTATCTGGCAGAAGAAATTTCTAAGTGGCAGAGGGTTTTGAACAAAGCAGAGCATAAATAAATCAGAGAAAACTGCTTTGACAAAGCAAAGCATAAAAGTTTGGAAAATTTGCAACCTGACAATGAGATAGAAAAGAAAACCCCATTTTCTGGGGAGAAATTCAAGCTGGCAGCAGAAATTTGCATAAGCAATGAGGAATTGAATGTTCACCACCTAGACAATGGGGAAAATGTCTCCAAGGCATGTCAGAGACCTTTAGGGCAGCCTCTGCTATCACAGGCCTGGAGGCCTAGGAGGGAAAAATGGTTTCCTGGGCTGAATCTAGTGCCCCTCAGCTGTGTGCAGCCTCAGGACTTGGTGCCCTGCATCCCAGTTGCTCCAGTCATTACCAATGTACAGCTCAGACCATTGTTTCAGAGGGTACAAGTCCCAAGCCTTGGCAGCTTCCACGTGGTATTGGGCCTCTGCATGCACAGAAGTCAAGAACTGAGGTTTGGGAACCTCCATGTAGATTTCAGAGGATGTATAGAAACACTTGAAGTCCAAACACAAGTTCACTGCAGGGGTGGAGCCCTCGTGGAGAACCTCTGCTAAGGCACTACGGACATGAAATGTGGGGTTGTAGCCCCACACACAGCCCCCACTGGGGCACTGCCTAGTGGATCTGTGAGAAGAGGGCCACCATCCTCCAGACTCCAGAATGATAGATCCACTGACAGCTTGCACTGTGTGCCTAGAAAAGCCACAGACACTCAATGCTAGCCATGAAAGCAGCTTGGAGGAGGGCTTTACCCTGCAAAGCCACAGGAGCAGAACTGTCCAAGGCCATGGGAGCCCACCTTTTGCATCAGCATGACCTGGATGTGAGACATGGAGTTAAAGGAGATCATTTTGGAACTTTAAGGTTCAATGACTGCCCTATTGGATTTTAGACTTGCATAGGGCCTGTAGCCCCTTTGTTTTGGCCAATTTCTGCCATCTAGAATGGGTGTATTTACACAATGCCTGTGTGTTCATTGTGTCTAAGAAGTAACTAACTTGCTTTTGTTTTTACAGGCTCATAGGCAGAAGGGACTTGCCTTGTCTCAGATGAGACTTGGATTTCATTTTGACTTGGACTTTTGGGTTAATGCTGGAAGCAGCTAAGACTTTGAAGGATGGTTGGAAAGGCATGATTGTGTTTTTAAACATGAAAACATGAAATTTGGGAGGGGCCAAGGCTGGAATGATATGGTTTGGCTGTGTCCCCACCCAATCTCATTATTAATTGTAGTTCCTATAATCGCCACATGTCATGGGAGGGACCTAGTGGGAAGTAATTGAATCATGGGGACATTTACCCTCATTCTGTTCTCATGATAGTGAGTTTTCTTGAGATCTGATAGTTTTATAAGGGGCTTTTCCCTCTTTTCCTCAGCATGTCTCCCTCCTGCTGCTATGTGAAGAAAGACATGTTTGCTTTCCCTTTCACCATGATCGTAAATTTCCTGATACCTCTCTAGCCGTGCTGAACTGTGAGCCAATTAAGCCTCTTTTCTTTATAAATTACCAAATCTTGGGTATGTCTTTATTAGCAGTGTGAGAATGGACAAATACAAGTGGACTGGAAGAAGACCTTAGTTTGGACCCATTCGTTGAACATGAAGTGATGTTTATGCTTGGAATAATATCCTTGGATCACTTCATGTCCATTGATAATTGTGCATATGTCATATTATAGGGAAGAGTGAGAGCTAAAATTATAAACATGTATCTTGTATTGATTATATAAAATCATCTTACCCATAGAGTATCTTGTAGGCCTAAAGCAGAAGAGAAAGTTAATTATTACTGAGTTAATAAGCCAAAAGTTGCTCTGGGATAATTGGTATTAATATATCTAAGAATCAGAAGGAGATGAGGTGAGGTCAGAGAGGCCAACGTTAGGAGGATGCATCCAGCAGCTCTAGAGTAAATTGGTGATTCATACAATGAACATCTTTGTATGGATGGTATGCTGTATCTCATAGATTCTCTTCACCGCAAGTAAGAGAAATCTCAGACTGTCATAAGTGTGAACTTAGGAACTTAAGTGTGAAGGAAAGGTATTATTTCACAGAACAGGAAGTATAAATGTAGGACAGGTTCCAGGTGCATCATAAGGAAACTGTGGCTCTACTTCATTGTTAATTATTGGCTCTGCCCTGTGTATGCTAGCCTCGTCCTCAGGCTGTCTCCCACCATTAACAAGAGGAGGGAAGAAAAGAAGGAAGAGAAAGGGAAGACAAGAAGAGGAACAGAGAGGAACAAGAACATTCCCATCAGTTTGATTAGACTAATATAGGTTAGGTGCCCACTATATGCGTCAATATTATTGCCATGGAAATGCCATGTGTTGATTGGCTTAAATCTTATCCCTGAGTTAATTACTTGACAAGGGGACAGAATTAGTGTCATAGGCTTAGACCAGATAGAGCCTGTCTCCCAATTTGGTTATGGAATCAGCTTCCCCTAATCACACAAGCTGCATATGAACAAAATTGGAGCTTTACTAGGAAGGATATGATGGGGGCTGGACAGGGAATAGATTCCAGGCAGGCAGCTTGCAAATTTTACTGCATATACTCATTAAGGAAACTTCTGACTATAAATCAAAATTAGAAAATTTAGTCCATAGGGCATAAAGGGCTGATGATTTTGCCAGTTATATTTTTCATAAGTTACTGTACTGTCATCTAGGTTTATATTATTATTTCTTAAGATGTCCACAGAACTGAACCATATCTTGATATGATGGCAGAATGAAGTGTCTGAACCTGCAATGCTGGGGACCAACCATACCACAGAATATAATTATTTCAGCAAGGCAGCACTACAATTATGGGATTTTAGTTGACCTTTATTGATGACACCCTTGTCATATTTCATGCGTTTATCATTCATATTTTATTTTTCATCATTGACTATTTCATCTACCTCTGGTATATAATTGTTGGAGTATTCTTTTTTTTTTTTTTCTTTTTTTTTGAGACTTGAGACGGAGTTTTGCTTTGTCGCCTAGGCTGGAGTGCAGTGGCGCGATCTCAGCTCACTGCAAGCTCCGCCTCCCAGGTTCGCGCCATTCTCCTGCCTCAGCCTCCCGAGTAGCTGGGACTACAGGCTCCTGCCACCATACCTGGCTAATTTTTTTGTATTTTTTAGTAGAGACGGGGTTTCACCGTGTTAACCAGGATGGTCTCAATCTCCTGTCCTCGTGATCCGCCCGTCTTGACCTCCCAAAGTGCTGGGATTACAGGCGTGAGCCACTGCACTCAACCTTGTTGGAGCATTCTAAGTCTGTATCTTGGGCTACTGCCTCAATCGAATACAAATATAAGTTCCCAATGATTTCCCTTTCTCTCCATTTATTATGGTCCTTTGATTATTATACATTTAAATATATTGCACATAAATGTGATTATCTGTCACACCCACTGGAAGAAGGTATGTGAGGGCAGAGGCTTTGTCTGTTTCATTCACCATTGAAACTGAGGGCCTAGAATAATGTCAGGCACATAGTTGACCTTCAGTAAATTCCAGCCAGTCCTTGCTTTGTACAGTAGTGTGGGACCATAAAAATGACTGCAAGCTGAAACCAGACAAAGCATTCTTAATAACCAATGGGAAAAGTTATAATTTTTTTTTTAGACAAGTTTTCACTGTGTCACCCAGGCTAGAGTACAGTGGCACAATCTCGGATCACTGCAACCTCCACCTCCTGGGTTCAAGTGATTCTTGTGCCTCAGCCTCCTGAGTAGCTGGGATTACAGGCGTGCACCACCACAGCCCAGCTAATGTTTTGCATTTTTAGGAGATGGGATTGCCCCATGTTGGCGAGGCTGGTCTCGAACTCCTGGCCTCAAGTGATCCTCCTGCCTTGGCCTCCCAAAGTGCTGGGATTACAGACATGAGCCACTGTGCCCAGCCAGAAAAGTTGCAGTTGTTCCATGATCATTACAATGTTTGTCAAAATACTAAAAATTCTCTAATGTCAGATATAAGTGCATAGCAAAGTGAAAGAATAGTATAATATTTAGCATGTTGTAATTTAAAAATTGGAAACATGGAAAAATAAAATATTGTATTTCTTTATTAAAAGTATCAAGTGGGCCAGGCACGGTGGCTCACACCTGTAATCCCAGCACTTTGGGAGGCCAAGGCAGGCAGATCACTTGAGGTCAAGAGTTCAAGACCAGCCTGGCCAACACAGTGAAACCCCATCTCTACTAAAAATACAAAAAATTAGCCAGGCATGGTGATGCATGCCTGTAATCCCAGCTACTCGGGAGACTAAAGTAGGGGAATTTCTTCAACCCAGGAGGCAGAGGTTGCAGTGATCGTACCACTGCACTCCAGACTGGGTGACAGAGTTAGACTCTATCAAAAAAAAAAAAAGAAAAGAAAAGAAAAAAAATCGAGTGGCTGGAACACCGCTTGCCTTCTCACTGTGTAACTTTTATATGAAATGAGCATGTTTCTATGCCTTGGCAAACTGTCATATTCCTTTCTAAGTTTGGATCAGCGTCAATATTTTATCCTCTGAACTTTCAACATGGTGGATTATGTCTGAGAGTCCCTTAAGGCCTTGCTCTGTCATCCAGGCTGGAGTCCAGTGGCATGATCCTAATTCACCACAGCCTTTTAACTTCTAGGCTCAAGCAATCCTCCTGCCTCAGCCTCGTGAGTAGCTGAGATTACAGGTGCACACCACTATCCCCAGCTAATTTTTAAATCGTTTTGTAGAGAGAGTCTTACTATGTTGCCCAGGCTGGTCTCTAACTCCTGGCTTCAAGTAGTCCTCCCTCCTCGGCCTCCCAAAGCACTGGGGTTCCAGGAGTGAGCCACCACACTGCCCTTTGAGAGTTCCTTTAGTGTGAAGGTTTTTTTTAAATGATGTCCTGTCTTCTGGGACATCTTCATACTTTTAGTCACAATCACTTTCTTCATTTAGTGAGTGAAGTTTGCATTCACTAACTGGCTATGGCAGCATATCTTAAGTCTCTCCAATGGTGGTAGTGTCAACATTCCCATGGTTGATTGTTTCTTCTGTAACTCCATTTATGTGTAATTTGAATTTCACTTCCAATGTTCACTTTTCTTTCTTTGTAGCACTTTTTTTCTTTCTTTTTTTTTCTTCCCCAGAGTCTATCTCTTCAGAAAACTTTCTTGCACTTTTATCTTTAGCTATGTCCTCTTTCAATTATCCAATTTTGTAAAATATCACTTGGGTCTATCGTTGTAAGACAAGGAGACAACATGACTACGTGCTTTGTTGTCTGAGTGTGAACTGAATAGAAGATGCACAGGAACTGGGCCGGACGCGGTGGCTCACGCCTGTAATCCCAGTACTTTGGGGGGCCGATATGGGCGGATCGCGAGGTCAGGAGATCCCGACCATCCTGGCTAACATGGTGAAACCCCATCTCTACTAAAACTACAAAAAAAAAAAAAAAATTAGCTGGGCGTGGTGGCGGGTGCCTGTAGTCCCAGCTACATGGGAGGCTGAGGCAGGAGAATGGCATGAACCCAGAGCGAGACTCTGTCTCAAAAAAAAAAAAAAAAAAAAAAAAAAAAGAAGATGCACAGGAACTGATATGAAGAGCCTCTGATAGACTTTGCAAACAGTGATATGTATCTGCTATTTACTTAGTGATCTGAGGACTGAAGAGCTAGCAACAAAGTTCATTTTAAGTAATTACAGTTAATATATTAATACTATAGTAACTGAAATTTAAACCAGATTATTGAAGAACTGGTGTTATTTAAGCTAATAACTGGAACGTGTGCATATTGGAACTATGCAAAGGGAGGAGTGCCTATAGTTTAATGAGTAAATGGTCTTAATTATTATTCATGAATAAACAACCTCATGATTGTGGAGAAATAGATAGATATGTTTTTATTAAAAGATGTATAAATACAAAGTAAATATTAGAATAATATGGTGAGAAAATTGACATGATTTGGGCCTTCTGGAGCTTACATTTAATTAGAGGATATGGGTAAATAAGTAGCCAGTCACAACGGGACATGAGAAGCCTACATTAGGAAAAATGTTGAAAGCTATGAAGGCGTACAATAGGAACACTTAACTCTCCTCGTAATGAGCTGAGAAAAAAATTCCCTGGGGGAAGTAACAATCTTATCTGCAGTGTGGAGGAAACCAAATGAAGACAGCAGAGGTCAGAGTATTTCAGGCAGACGTAAGGGCCCAGAGGTGGGAGGGAACTTGGTGATTTCACAGAACAGAAAGAAATGTTTTACGTTCCAGGCATAGAGAAGGGAGAAGGGAGTGGTGAAAGATGGGAAAACTATACATCCGTATCTAAGTGGGAGGATCACAGTGCTAGGACTTCTATGAAAATAGGAAACCATAAAGTGCTTGAGAATGAATGGAGGTACCTTATATGTGACAAATTTATCTCCCTTACCAAGGTCAGGACACATATTTTTTCTCCAAAACATTTATCCTAACACACCATACTGAACAACTTACTAGCAGTTATCCCACTGGGACTTTACGTATTCTGTCCATGAAAGGAAGTGACTCATACCCATTAACTTACGTAAAATTCAAAAATGTTACCATCTGCACAAAAACTTGTGAGGTTTTCCCCAAAAATATTAGAACTGGAAAGAAACTCTTTGTTCTTGGACAAAAATCTTACAGATAAATTTGCCCTTGAAGAAATCACCTAAATGTTCTGGTCATTTTTGAAACAAAGATGGTTGTTCTTTTCCAACCTCATAGTCACACATAATAAGAGTATTCTTATGATTTAAATTCCTTGGATGAAACAAGGTATTATTTTCTTAACATTTATATTATGGTTATAACCACCAGCTGTTGATAATGACTACATTTTTTAATCTCCTTTCCTTCCTTAGTCTTTATTAAAATAAATTTAATAGTAAAATGATAAAATATTAATAAAGGAATAAAAATTTATAAACATATAAAAATAAAGATCAGGAAAAAAGATGGTAGCAGATACAAGATTTCAACAGATTTTCAGAATCTGCAAAGGGAAGTAAACGTAACTAATTTACCATGGTAGAGAAAGACACTACTTATGTGTACAGAGGAGGTAGTGAACAAGCTGAGAGTTCGTCGATGGCATCCTGCAAAATCACAGAGTGTTAAGACTTCAAGGCAAAAGTGAAGGTCAGGTGTGGGGCTGAAAATAGGAGGGTGGGTTGAAAGTGTGTGTGAAAGACCTGTCGGTTCCCTCCTTTTTTCTACCCCTGGACATACCTACAACCCTACAGAATTCCTAGGAGGGACACAGAAGGTTTACTCTCTGAGAAATCTTTGATTGTTTGTTTATTTTTTGAGACGGAGTCTCGCTCTGTCGTCCAGGCTGGAGTGCAGTGGCACAAGCTCACTGCAAGCTCCGCTTCCCGGTTCAAAGGATTCCCCTGCCTCAGCCTCCCTAGTAGCTGGGACTACAGGCGCCTGCCACCACACCCAGCTAATTTTTTGTATTTTCAGTAGAGATGGGGTTTCACCGTGTTAACTAGGATGGTCTCTATCTCCTGACCTCGTGATCCACCCGCCTCGGCCTCCCAAAGTGCTGGGATTACAGGCAGGAGCCATCATGCCCAGCCGAGAAATCTTAACAGGAACAAATCAAGTCACACAGATGCCAGTTAGAGTTGATAGTAGAAATATAGTAACGACACACTAAATTTCATTCTCCCCAGATTAGATGACAGTTTAAAGTCACGCTGAATTTAATGTAAAGACTATAATTCCAATAAATATATAGGCCTACTATGTACCCACAAAAATTTAAAATTAAAATCTTAATGGAAACATCTCTAGTGTTTTCCCATTAAATAAGATACTGATAAAGGACTAGGCTATACATACTATATTATGTTAAGAAAGCACGTCTCAATTCCTATTTTGAGCGTTTCTTTTTTAATAACGAGTGGCTGTTGACTATTGTCAAAGGCTTTGTCAACATTGATAGACATGATGATGAGTTTTTTCCTTGGATTTTCTAATGTGACATATGGTTGTGACACTTTTATACGCCAATATGAGTGGGCCACTGGGTGCCCAGATATTTGGTTAAATGTGATTCTGGATGTGTCTGCAAAAGTGTTTCCATAAAATATTAGCATTTGAATTGGTAGGCTAAGTAAAGCTGATGGCCCTCTTCAGTGTGGGTGGGTGTCATCTAATCCGGTGAGAGCCTAAGCAAAACAAAATGGCTTAGAAAGGGAGAATTCACTCTCCCTGCCTGACGACTGCTTGAGCTGGAACATTGGTCCCAGGCTTTCAAATTTGGACTAGAACTTACACCATAGATTATCTTGGTTCTCAAGCCTTCAGGCTTAGCCTGGAACTATACCACCGGCTTTCCTCAGTCCCAGCTTGCAGATAGCCGATTATTGGACTTCTCAGCTTCCACAATCATGGGAGCCAATAACCTATGAAAAATCTCTTTATATATACTGTCATGCATCACTTAATGCTGGGAATATGTTCTGAGGAATGCATTGTTAGGCAATTTTGTCATTGTGCAAACGCCATATCGCATACGTACACCAACCTAGATGGTATAGCCTACTACGCACCTAGGCTATATGGCATAACCTATTACTCCTGGGCTACAAACCTGTACAACATGTTATTATACTGAATACTGTAGGCAACTGTAACACAATGGTATTTGTGTATCTAAACATACCTAAACATAGAAAATGTATGGTAAAAATATCATTTATAATCTTATGAGGCCAACGTCATATGCAATCCATCGTTAACCGAAACATCATTATACAGCACATGACTATATAGATATACATATTTTATTGATTCTGCTTCTCTAGAAAACCCTAATACAAGAGTATTAATGGAGTTTCTAATATTGAACCAACTTTGCAGTCCCCAAATAAATCCCACTTAGCAATGGTGTACTATTTTCTTAGTGTGGTTTTAGATTCCATTTGCTAGTAATTTACTTAAAATGTTTTCAGTGATATTCATAAGTGATATAGATCTGTAGGGTTTTTTTTTCTTTGTACTGTCTTTATCTGGTTTAGGTAATAACATTATTCCTATTTTCCTATTTCATAGAAACAGTTTGGAAATTTTCTTTCATTTTCCATGCTCTGAAATAATTTATAAGCTGTTAGGACTTTCTGGTCTTTCAAGACTTGGTAGAATTCACTAGTGAAACCATCTGGGCCTGGCGTTTTGTTTTGTTTTTTTTTTTTTTGCGGGGTGATTTCTTAATAACCGTCTTCATTTCTTCTATGGAAATTGGTTAAATTTTGTAAATCTGACAGAGCTAATTTTGGCAGTATGTATTTCTGTAAGAAATTATGCACTTCATCCAGATTTTCCAATTTATTTGTCTAGAGGTCAGCAAAGTAGTCTCTTCTGACTTTTAAAATTTCTTTTGTTTGAAAGGTTATTTCTCCCTTTTTACTTCTTACTCTACATATTGTACTTTCTTTGTTCTTGATGAATTTAGTTAGTAGTTTGCCTATTTTATTTTGTCCCCCCAAAAAACAAGATTTTGATTTGTTAAAGCTACTGTTTTTCTATTCTTTATTTCACTAATCTCTGCTTTTATCTTTACTATTTTCTTTCATGTGTTTTCTTTTGCTTTAAGCTGTTCTTCTACTTGCTTGAACTATAAATTTAATTCATTACTTTTGTCCTTTCACTTTTAGTGAAAAGGTATTTAGTGTAATTAATTTTTCTCTAACTACTGTTTTAAATACATCCCATAGATTCTAATATGTAGTGTTTTTATTATCTATTATTTGTTTAAAATAATGTATTTCAGCTGGGCGTGGTGGCTCATGCCTCTAATCCTGGCACTTTGGGAGGCCAAGGCGGGCCGAGCACAAAGTCAGGAGATCGAGACCAGCCTGGCTAACACGGTGAAACCCCATCTCTACAAAACATACAAAAAAAATTAGCCAGGTGTGGTGGTGGGCACTTGTAGTCCCAGCTGCTGGGGAGGCTGAGGCAGGAGAATGGCGTGAACCTGGGAGGCAGAGCCTGCAGTGAGCCGAGATCACATCACTGCACTCCAGCCTGGGCAACAAAGCGAGACTCCATCTCAAAAAAAAAAAAAAAAAAAAAAAAAAGTAAATAAATGTATTTCAGCTTGTATTTCTCATTTCAGCCAAGAGTTGTTTAATAAGAATTTTTTTTTTTTTTTTTTACATTTCCAGGTCTACATTATCTAATATAGATATTGCTACCCCTGCTCCGTCTTTATTTCCATTTGCCTGGTATATGGTTTTTTCATCCTTTTATGCTCACCTACCCTTTCTGAATCTTTTTGTTTTAGGTGTGCCTGCTATCTACTACATAGCTGCGGTTTAGTTTTGTGAGACAAATTGAGAGTCTTTTGGTCTTAATAGGTGAATTAAACCTATTCATGTTTATTGCTATGACTGACTTGTTTGGTATTAATCATAACATTTTATTGTATTTTGTTATATTTCCTGTGCTTATGAGATTTGTATTCTTTACTATTTTATTTATAATTTTCTAGAAAAGTTTATATTTTTATTTTAGTGGTTACCTTTGTATTTATATCTTTTTCAATGCTCTTGGTCCCCTGTTTGTTAATTAACCTTTTGTTGTCTCGTTTTCCAGTATCTCTTAACATCCATCTATTACTCCTCAAACAATGAGCTTTTTCTACTTTTCTTTCTCCCTCTTCTTATACTGCCTATTTTTAAGATACATTATTTCTACTTTATCATAATATATAACATTTGTACGCTAGTGTTCCATCCCCATCTCCACCTTTGTTTCAGTTTTATGTATAGTTATAGATTATTAAATGCTTACCATCAGTTATTTTACTCAAGTTTCTGCTGCCATTACTGGTTGGATGAAAGTTCATTCTCTAATAAATTCTTCAAAAAGATTTATTGATACAGAATTCTCTACATTTTGTATATTGAGACTGTTTTTCTATAATCTTCATATTGAGGGGCAATTTGGTTGAAAATAAAGTTCTTAATTGACAATTTATTTGAGTGAGTGCCTTAAAAACTTTTTCCTCAGTTGTTGTTTGACTTTGTATTGTTTTATGACGTCTGATGTTAGTCTAATTTTCCCCTTTGCATATTTGATCTTGTTACCTGGAGATTTTAAGGATTTTATCTTTGAATCTATGAATTTTACTAGGATGTGTCTCAGAATTGATCATTCTGGATGAATTTTCTCATGTACCTAGTGAGCTCTTTCAATGCATAGATTCAGCTTTTTATTTCTGGAAAGTTTTTTGGATTATAATTTTAAATATTAGTTCTGTTTCACTATTTTGTTTGCTTTTTCAGGGACTTTGATAATACAAATATTTTTACTTGTTGCCTATCTTGAAGTTTCAGTTCCCTACTTTCTTTTTGATACTTTTTAAAGAAAAATTTGCCGTCTACAAAACTGCACACAAAAAATAATAGACTTATTTGAAAAATAGGATTAAGACAGGTTGCTAAAAACCAATACAACTTTATAAATGAGAGCACTAACAAATGTACTTAAATAACAATTATAATGAAAATATCACAATTTAAAAGACAACCTTGACTTTCTAAAAATAAAGACATTTTAAGTTGATGCAAAAAAGTGAAGCTAGGGACATTTTATAAAATGGCTGACTTGTACTCCAAAAATGTCAGGGTCATAAAAGACAAAGGAAGGCTAAGGAGCTCATTCAGATTAGAGGAGACGAAAAATACACAACCAAGAAAAGAAAAAAGAGCTCTCATGCCATGAAAGACATGGACAAAACTTAAATGCACATTTCATAAGCCAGTCTAAAAAGGCTCTATGGGAGAGAAACATGTATAAATGGAGTACAGGCTATATTCAGGGAGTGAAATTGTTCTGTAATAGTGGATACTTGTCCTTATACCTTTGTGAAAACCCACTGAATACACAACACAAAGAGTGAATTGTAATGTAAACTCTGGACTTTAATTGACAGCAATGTGTCAATATTGGCTCATCAATTGTAACAAATGTGCCACACCAATGCCAGATGTTAATAATAGGACAAACTATGGAGGTGAGACAGGAGAGAGGTATTTGGGAACTCTCTCTTCTTTCTACTCTATTAATTAAAAAAAAAAAAAAAAGACCTAACAGCTAAATGCAACAAGTAATCCTGGACCAGGAAAAACAGTTTTTCCTTTGCTGTAAAGGACATTATTGGGACAATCTGTTAAATTTGAATAAGGGCTATAGATGAAATAATAATGTATTAAAATGTGTACAATTATCAATGTATGTTTTCTGATTTTGATCATTTTACTGTAGTTATATAAGAGAATGTTCTTGTTTTTAGGAAATACACAATTAAAGATTAGGGATTAATGGATGTTATATATGTAAATCATCCAAATAACTCAGAAAAAAACCAATAGAGACAGATAAAGATAAAGCAATTGTGGTAACATGTTAACATTTAGAGAATCTGGGTGAAGAGTACATTAGAACTTTTGTACTGTTATTGAAACTTTTCTGTCAGCCTGTAATTATTTTAAAAGAAGCTGAAAATTAAAACAGCTTAATAGAAGAGAATATAAGGAAAGTTTGCTGTTGCTGAGTTATGAAGACAAGGTAAAAATGCACAGAAGTCAGGGAAACAATGCAGTAAGCAAGATAAACCATATGGTGGGACTCAGCCCAGAGGAAGTGTGTGGGGTAAACATGCATGGCCGACTCATCTGTGTTGGTGGACTTTGCATTCAGCTGCTATTATACAGTGACACACAATGTTAATCTGTAAGGAGAAAACTTGAATATGAACCAGTGCCACTTCTGTGCTCATGGATAACATGTCCTTGTTTACCAATTGCATGTGGGCTAATTAGCCTTGCAGAAACAGATATGTAGCATTGACACTGTATTTGTAGTCCCATTTTACAGATCCCAAACTAAGGCTTAGAGAGGATGAGAAACTTTACCCAAGCCATATTGTCACTAAGCAGCCAAGGTGGTCATGGAAGAGATGACAGTGTTCACCACAGACTCATGCTTGCTTCCATAGTATGGAGCTATTGCTGAGAAGGGGCTCGCCCTCCAGAAACTGCATAAGCCAGGCTCCTCTGCATCTCAGGGAAGCCCTGTGACTAAGTTCTGTCTAATAGCATATGAAGAAGTGATGCACACCTCAGCTAGAACTGGCCCGCAAACATACCTTCACGATTTCCCAGGTGTTCTCTCTCTTGTAATCCACCAGCTTAATGGAGAGAACACCAAGGACCTAGAGGAGGGTGGGAGCCACAATGTCCTAGGGGTATGAGTCCTTGAATGACCACATGGAAAGCCACCTAACCAAGAACATTATACTCTGAAAACATGAGGTTTTTTTTTGTTTTTTGTTTTTTTTTTTTTTTGAGATAGAGTGTCACTCTGTTGCCCAGGCTGGAGTGCAATGGCACGATCTTGGCTCACTGCAACCTCTGCCTCCCAGGTTCAAGCGATTCTCCTCCTGCCTCAGCTTCTCGAGTAGCTGGGATTACAGGCGTCCACCACCACACCTGGCTAATTTTTTTATTTTTAGTAGAGACAGGGTTTCACCATGTTGGCCAGGCTGGTCTTGAACTCCTGATCTCAGGTGATCTGCCAGCCCCAGCCTCCCAAAGTGCTGGTATTACAGGCGTTAACCTCCACACCACAGATTTATTTTCAATAGTAGCTAACATGAACAAATACACTGGTGCTGGTCCTTGAAGCTGTGTCAGACTAACTCAAAGAGCCATATTTCCAACTGCAATCCTATACTGTCTCCAACAATAAAAGCCCAAAGTAAAAATTTATGGAAAAAAAAAAGTGTCTGATTCACCGGGACAATAAGAATATACAGAAGCAGGTTTCACGTTTTACTTAATTGTACTCTCCCTGGAAGCCTGAATGTCTGTGTGTCTGCACAGCTCATGTGTGCCATTCCATAGATCCTGGAAGTGGGAACTCTACGTCCTTCAGCTTACCTAAGAAACGACTTTGTCCAAGATCCTCCTGCTCACATTTGATCCTGTGGTCACAGGCTCAAGCCTAACTCCTGGACTCCAGTTTCACAGCATCGGCCCCAAACATCCTGGGCAGGAACTTACTAGGGAGGATGCTCTGAGAACCTCGAGCTGTCTCTCCCATGTCACTCAACCCCTCCCGGAAGCCACCTAGGTAACAACTGGTTGGCAATTCTTATATAATCACATTTCTTAAGCCACCCTCCTGAGCCAGTCTCTGAAAACCTGTCCTTTCAGATGCCATAACATGGATTGTTTTATTACAAAAATAAGTCTGTTTGATGCATTCTACCCAGTAAACTATGGTTAAGGGGTTTTCCTTTTGTAGGTGCCTTGAATCATTAAAAACGACATCATCTCAGGCTTTGAGCCAAAGTACCATAAATCCCAAATCTTCATAATGAGAATTACTGTAACATTTTCGGCAGAACAAACTTCTCTGTAGTTTGCTTGTTCATAAAGCTGCATTAGCTCTTTAGCAAGCAAGACACATACATCCCTATTCTCCAGTGAAATAATAATAACACATATCTCACAAGGCTCAGTACAAAAATAAAAATAATGGCACTAATTGTTAACAGTTATTGAGTGCTCTCAATAATAACATTTCAAGAATTAGAAGCCACAGAGAGTAGTGGGAAAGGTCCCAACCGTGAGTCAAACCTTCTGCAATCTAATCTCTATTTTACTTTACACAGCAATGTGACCTTGGGCAAATCACGTAAGCTTCAAATTCCACATCTGTAAAATGAGAATATATAAGCTGCCTTTAATATAAAGTTGTCGTGGAAGATCAAATGAGAGATTCTGGTAAGTTGTAAAGCATACCATTTTGGCCTGGGGCCTACACAAAGGTAATCTTTTGATTGTTGTGCCCTTTGTTGTTCATGGTACATTACAGATTAGAAAATACTTGACTAAACAAATAAAATAATTTCTGAACAGTTTTGAAATTTGACAACTTCCGTGTTCTAACTTTTAAAAATGCCTGATTTTTCTTGTGTTGTGACAGCATAGCATAGTCAGGACCACCTACATAATTTGCAGAACCCAGTGCAAAATGGAAATGCAAAGTTCTATGTTCAAAAAATATTCAAAAGTTTAAGATGGCAGCAGCAGCAAAGCATTAAGCTAAGTGCAGAGCCCTTCTAAGCATAGAGCCCTGTGTGACTGCACAGGTCACATGCCTGTGGGTCTGACCCTAAGCATAGGTAAGAAAACAGGTTTGGGAGCTAAATCACTTGGTTTCAAATCCCAGGTCTCCCACTTATTACTTCTGCCTCAGTTTCCACATCTACTAAAAGAGGGTAATTAGTGTACCCATCTCAAAAGATTAGTGTGAGATTGAAAAACTATTTTCGGCCGGGTGCGGTGGCTCAAGCCTGTAATCCCAGCACTTTGGGAGGCCGAGACGGGCGGATCACGAGGTCAGGAGATCGAGACCATCCTGGCTAATACGGTGAAACCCCGTCTCTACTAAAAAAAAAAAAAATAGCCGGGCGAGGTGGTGGGCGCCTATAGTCCAAGCTACTCGGGAGGCTGAGGCAGGAGAATGGTGTAAACCCGGGAGGCAGAGCTTGCAGTGAGCTGAGATCTGGCCACTGCACTCCAGCCCGGGCGACAGAGTGAGACTCTGTCTCAAAAAAAAAAAAAATAATTTTTCATAAAATGCTTAAAATTGGCACATGGAGAGCACTCAATAACTATTAACAATTATTGCCATTATATTTACTTTTGTACTGAGCCTTATAAGTATTATTCCACTGGAGAATAGGGATGTATGTGTCCTGCTCACTAATATGCTCCAGGGCCTAGTACAGAAGCTGGTGCTTTGATTGTATTAAACCAATGAAAACTTGAGGTTGATCTGCAATAGCAACTCACATTGCTTTAATACACTGGTATTGGTACTTGAATCTGTGTCAGATGGACTTAAAAGTTCATTCCGTAGTTCATATACTATCCCCTTTCCAGCATTAAAAATCTAAAGTGGAAGGTTATGGGGAAAAGTGTATCAGTGTCACTTGGGCAAAAAGATTATGTATAGCAACGAGTTTCATATTTAACTTAACTATAATCTCCCTGGAAGACTTGAACTGTGTGTATACATGCATGTCTGCCTTTCTCTGTTTCCTGGGATTAGGAGCTCTAGATGATAAGAAAAGAAAAAGTGGCTTCACTCAAGACACTCCTGTACACAGTAAACATCTCCCCCACCCTCAATTCTGTTAAGTAAATGAATGAATAAGTAAATGAATTATCATTTTACTCATGAGGAAATAAGGTTTAGAAGGGTTCAATAACTTGCTTAAATTGACATAACTAATAAGTGGTCAAGCCAGGATTTCTAAAAATTTGTAATCCTTTTACTCTATTACTGCTTTCCAAACATATTCTTTCCCATCAGTAGCTTCTTCAATAGGCAGAGTCTTTGTTGAACTATAGCAAAAGTATAATTCAGGGCATGGAGACAAGTCCAGTTTCTAGCCTTTTTCTTCCCCACCCAACCACACTTAGCTCCATCTGACTATCATCAGACATGGAACTTAGACATTCATTTTGGAACATGATTCAAAAAAATTTAAAAAAAACACCATGTATTGCTTGCTGTGGTTTGGAGAACTCATTTGTTGGAGTAAGTCAATCTGACGGTCTGATGCAAATACTTAATGGTTTTAAAGAAATCACTTTAATAATGAATAAAATCATAGTTTTGGAAAGAGGTGACACAATGTGTGCAAGTCACCATCCCAGTGGAATTTTCCACGAGGAGAAGATCTATTTACACTTTATTTATTTAATGCATGTTCTGGAAACTTCTCTGACCCTGTAACAAAGATGGCAGTTCTCACAGCTTTGGTCATCATGTATCAGTCTAACATAATTATAGCTATACCATATTTAGAGAATTGGAATTCTGTTGTGATGCTTCTCACTAATTTTATAAGTAGAGAAAATATGCAAATATCTAGTACGATAAAATTTGACAGTATAATAAAATTTGTTGGCCAGGCTCAGTGGCTCAAACTTGTAATCTCAACACTTTGGGAGGCCTAAGTGGGAGGATCTCTTGAGCCCAGGAGTTTGCAATGAGCCTGGGCAGGATAGTGAAAATATATAAAAATAAAATAATAAAATTTGTTCTAAATTTAATCCTGTGTAAGATTACTTTTTTTTTTTTAGATGAAGCCTCACTCTGTCACCCAGGCTGGAGTGCAATGGCACAATCTCGCCTCACTGCAACCTCCACCTCCCAGTTTCAAGCGATTCTCTGGCCTCAGCCTCCGACTAACTGGGATTGCAGGCATGTGCCACCATGCCTGGCTAATTTTTTGTTTTTTAATAGTAACAGGGTGTCAACACGTTGGCCAGGCTGGTCTCGAACTCCTGACCTCAAGTGATCCACCCGCCTCGGCCTCCCAAAGTGCTGGGATTACAGGTGTGAGCCACCGCACCCAGCCCCTGTGTAGGAAAATCTGACTTCTAATGGAAAATCTGACAGTGTTAGCCATCAGCAAGCCAATAGATTCTGATGGAGTTCTAAGTGGGGAAATGATCTGATATTAGAGAATGGATGTTGTTAATAGCTTTCCCCATCAAAACAATGTTGATGCATCTATTTTGGTTATCAAGTGAATCTATCTTATTATATCATGTAACAGCAAGGGATTGACAGTACTCACCACCACCTTCAGAAAGTTTTAGCGATAGATTCAGAATATTAGATTTCTGTTAACTACTTAAATAGCTGTGAAATCATACTTGCTTGGAAAACATAGTAAAGATAAGGTAAACTTTACTCTGAAGGGTTTTTTTTTTCTTTTAAAATATACTGAAAAGATTTTACAATTTATCTTCCATGAAGACATCATATATTTTATTGGTGAGAAAAGAATCGTAGATGGTCATTTGTGATATATCCAATGTCATTGTCAAATTAGTTCTGAAGAAAATGTAGAGAAGAACCCAATATTCTTTTTTGGTTGTTTGATTTGCAATCCATAGACCACACTGATCTATGAGATAGTATTAAGGAATTAAAAGAATATATGACTTTTCTACATCAGAATTTGAAACTTGTGTGCATCAAAGGACACAATCAGCAGAGTGAAAAGGCAACTTACAGAATGGGAGAAAATATTTGTAAATCATGTATCTGATAAGGGTTAATATCCAGACTATGTAAAGAACTACATCTCAACAACAAAAACACGAACAACTTGATTAAAAACTGGGCAAAGCAGCTACTCGGGAGGCTGAGGCAGGAGAATGGCGTGAACCCGGGAGGCGGAGCTTGCAGTGAGCTGAGATCCAGCCACTGCACTCCAGCCTGGGCGACAGAGCGAGACTCCGTCTCAAAAAAAAAAAAAAAAAAAAAAAACTGGGCAAAGGACTTGAATCAACATTTCTTTAAAAAAGATATATTAATGACAGTAAGCACGTGAAAAGATATTATCACTAATCATTAGGGAAATGCAAATCAAAACCATAATGAGATACCACTTCACACCCATTAGGATGGCTACTATCCCCCCTCAAAAGAAAACCCAGAAAATAACCCTTCTGTACTGTTGATGGGAATGTAAAATGGTATAACCAATAGCAAAGGCTTGGAATCAACCCAGTTGCCCATTAACAGTGGACTGGATAAAGAAAATGTGGTACATATACACTGTGGAATACTATGCAGCCAGAAGAAAAGAACAAAATCATGTCTTTTGCAGCAACATAGATGCAACTGGAGGCCATTATCCTAAGCAAACTAAAGCAGAAACAGAAAACCAAATACCACATGTTCTCACTTATAAACAGAAGCTAAACATTGGGTAAACACAGACATAAAGATGAGAACAATACATACTGGGGACTACTAGAGGGAGGAGAGAGGGAGGAGGATAAGGACTGAAAAACTACCTATTGGGTACTATGCTTACTGGGTGATAGGTTCTATCATATCCCAAACCTCAGCATCACTCAGTATACCTTTGTAACAAACATGCGCATGTACTTCCTGAGTCTAAAAGTTGGAAAAATAAAAATTAAAAATTAAAAGTAAAATGGTGTAGCCACTATAGCAAACACTATGGCAGTTCCACAAAAAAATAAAAATGTAATATATGATTTAAAAATTTTACTTCTGAGTATATACCCAAAGGGACTGAAAGCAGGGTCCCAAACAGATATTTGTACACTTAAATAGCCAAGGTGGAAGCGACCCACATATTCAACAAATGAATGTGTGAACAAAATGCGGTATATACGTAAAATAGAATATTATTCAGTCTTAAAAAGGAAGGTGTGGCTCACACCTGTAATCCCTTTGAGAGGCCGAGGTGGGCGGATCACGAGGTCAGGAGACTGAGACCATCCTGGCTAATACGGGGAAACCCCGTCTCTACTAAAAATACAAAAGATTAACTGGTGTTGCATTGGGTCCCTGCAGTCCCAGCTACTTGGGAGGCTAGGCTGGAGAATCGTTTGAACCCGGAGGCGGAGCTTGTAGTGAGCTGAGATCGCGCCAATGAATTCCAGCCTGGCGACAGAGTGAGACTGAGTCCAAAAAAAAAAAAAAAAATTCTTAACACATGCTACAACATGGATAAACCTTAAGGACATCATGCCTGAAACAGGCCAGTCATAAAAGGGCAAATACTGTATGTTTCCCTTTAAATGAGGTACCTCAAGTAGGATGGGGGCTAGAGGGAGAGGGATGGAGGTGAATGAGTATAGAATTTCAATTTTGCTGAATGAAAAGAGTTCAGGCTGGAGTGCAGTGGCACAATTATGGCTCACTGTAGCCTCAGCCTCCTGGGCTCAAGTTATCTTCCTGCCTTAGCCTCCCAAGTGGCTGAGATTACAAGGGTACACCACCACACCCAGCTATTTTTTTCTTCTTTTAGAGATGGGATCTCACCATGTTACCCAGGCTGGTCTTGAACTCCTGGGCTCAAGTGATTCTCCCACCTTGGCCTCCCAAAGTGCTAGGATTACAGATGCAAGACCACACCCAGCCCAAGTGTTGGATTTGAGGTATAATTCAGAAGTTGGGAGAATATACTTCTAGATTGAATGCAATGAGTAATAAGTTATTAGCCTAAACAACTAGAAAAATAAAGTTGCAGTTTACAACACAGGAAAGAAAAGAGAGGGACAAGTTTGAGGGAGGTAGAATGAATTTTATTTGAACATGCTAAATTTGAAGTGCCTGCTAGGTTTCTAAATGGAAACGTAGAGTTGCGCATTGAATATGGGAGACTGAAGTTCTAGGGAGAGATCCTAACTAAAGACACGACTGTGGGAGGTGACAGTATATAGTTGTCATTTAAAGCCATGGAACTAGGAAGAGATCATTTAGGCAATAAGGGTTGGTAAAGAACGAAGAGGCAGGCAGGCTGGCTGCTTGCTGCTGGGTGAGAAGGCAATTTTCTATTATAGACACAAATTTCTACAACGCCCAGATCAGAAATATACTTGTAAATTTTGTGAATTTTGTAAATATACCAAGGATCATTGAGTTGAATTTGTTCCCAAATCTGTCATGCCAGCTGATTTATTTCTATAATTATAACATTTAAGTGAAGATTAGAAAAACTAATTGATATAAATTTAAAATTAAGACCTGTTTCTTTGAAAAGAAATTTGAAAGTGTTAGATCTACTCAAGAATGGCAAATTGCTAAAAAAAAAAAAAAAAAAAAAAAATCTGTAAAATTAAGTTTGAGTATGACAGTAGGACAACTATAAGAGGTTAGGAAAAAATGAAAATATGAATAAATTCTGCATGCAAAATGCTTCACTTCACAGTGTCTTTTATTTCTTGTTGTAGTTTAAAGAACTTAAACTGGAAATAAAAAATGAATTATGAATGCAGTTTGTGTAAGAAAGATGACATAGGACTCTAACCAGTGGGTCTGTATTCAAAAGAAAGGCCTTGGCCTTACACCAATGTCTGAAATGTAGGGATATCCACTGCTTTTCTGTCATGAAAAGAAAGCCAATAGCAAACTGTTGAGGGTTGTCACCCATGCCCCCTTCCTACTTGCCTTAATTTGCAAGATAGTGAAGAGCAAAATTCAGGACAATGTTAACACTACTTAAAAATCCAGCATCTTGTCCTGTTGCATTGGCTCACTCCTGCAATCCCAAGACTTTGGGAGGCCTAGGCGGGCAGATGGCTTGAGCCCAGGAGTTTGAAGCCAGCCTGCCTAACAGGGTGAAAGTCCGTCTCCACTAAAAAAAAAAAAAAAAAAAAAAAAAAAAAAAAATTAGCCAGTCATGGTGGTGTGTGCCTGTAGGAGGCTGAGACAGAAGAATCACTTGAACTCGGGAGGTGGAGGTTGCAGTGAGCCGTGATCTGCCATTGCACTCCAGCCTGGGCAACACGGCAAAGAGCAAGACGCTGACTTGGGAATATACAGGTGGGAAAAGTCAGATAAAAGTGTCTCCTCTCAGGAGCCAGGCTGCCTGGCACAGTGATATGCCCGGGCTGCCCTCAGGAATTTGTGAGCTATGGGCAGGGTTAAATGCCTGCATTTGGACATTCAGAAAAAGACCAATGAAAGCAAATGTGTGCGTCGTCATTTTCAAGTGTATTTATATCATTTACTTTATATTGTTTACTTTGGTTTGTCTTTGAATCAATTTTTAAAATATAGGCTAATCAGAGGGAATTGATATTTATAATTTTAATTAGCCTGAACCTCAGCAAATCTACAATTTCAAAAATGCAGAATACCATGTTTTGTCATCTAATATAAACAGGTTTCTCCTAAGAACCTCATTGGAAATCCCCAAGATGTTAATTTACACTCATGATTTTACTATGAAACCCTACGATCACCTACTGAGGGCTATTTGGGGAACCAAATTTGGCAAAGCTCCAAGAACACTAAGAAACATTTGTAAAATTCCCTCATGTTTCTTTTGTTATTATAATTATTTATTGTGGGAAGACACATGTAATACAAAATTTACCATTTTAACTTTTTATTTTTTTGAGATGGAGTCTCGCTCTGTCACCAGCCTCCCGGCTTCAAGCAATTCTCCTGCCTCAGCCTCCTGAGTAGCCAGGATTACAGGCACCCGCCACCACGCCCAGCTAATTTTTGTATTTTTAGTAAAGACAGGGTTTGACCATGTTGGCCAGGCTGTTCTCAAAACTCCTGACTTCAGGTGATCTGCCTGCCTCGGCCTCCCAAAGTGCTGGGATTATAGGCGTGAGCCACCACGCCCAGCCTGTTTTAACGATTTTTAAGTGTACATACAGTTCAGTGGTGTTAAGTATATTCACATTGTTGTGTAATCCATCTCTAGAACTTTTGTATACTCTTTAAACAATTCCATATTTTCCCCTCTCCCCAGTCCCTGGCAATCACCATTCTACTTTCTGTCTGTAGGAGTTTGACTACTCTATCTCATATATATACTATTTTGTAGAGATGAGGTTTTGCCGTGTTGCCCGGGCCGGTCTTGAACTCCTGGGCTCAAGCAATCCACCCACCTTGGCCTCCCAGAGTGCTGGAATCACAGGTGTGAGCTACCATGCCCGGCCTCTATCTCATAAAAGTGGAATTATGCAGCATTTATCCTTTTGTGGCTGTCGTATTTCACTTAGCATCCATGTAGTAGCATGTGACAAGATTTTCTTCCTTTGTAAGGCTGAATAATATTCTCTCGTATGTATATATCACATTTTGTTTACCCAGTTCATCCATTGTCGGATACTTGGGCTGCTTCCACCTTACGGGTGTTTAAAGCTGCTATGAACATGAGTGTACAAATATCTCTTTGATACCCTGCTTATTTTGGGTATACACTGTCATAATTTTTATATAAGTTTTACAATTTTAAAACTCATCTCATTATTATCTTCTATATTATTTTGTATAATTTGAATGACCGAGCTGTAAGGGAGCATACAGATAATCTGGCCCAACTCTCTCATCTTTCAGATGAAGAAATTCACACCCAGCAGCCTTTAGTGGATATGGTCTCACAATTAGTTTGTGGCAGGACTGAGACTAGAACCCAAACCTCTAAACTCCTAATCCAGAGAGTTTTCTATCATACAGGCCCTCCCTCTGGCCACGTGATATTAATACTCACCCTCTCTTCTGCTTGAATCTAAAAGGCAGTCAGTCTTATATTCTTTCACCTACCGTCTTGACAAAGTAAGTCCATATTTTGAAAAACTGGATGAGGTTTTAGTGTCTGTGCCTAAATGAGTAACTTTTAGCTCTGCAAGGTAATTAACTGGCAACTAGCAATGTGTACATACATGCCTCCTAAAACTGGCTTTAGCATCAAAACCAAGACTCCCAAAAGCAGATATGCTATAACAAAGCTTTTTGACTGTGGTTATTTGTCATGGCAAATGCTCATGGAGGAAAAATTAAATCCTAAACTCACACTAGGTGCCAGGCAGAGGTGTACCAGAGCTGGCTCATACCAGCCTGCAAGAGGTGATACAATAACTTAAACAGTAAATTTTCATTTTTATAGATAAAAATAATCAGTATCAGATTTCCTCTCTATGCTTTCCTTGCTTCTCTCCAAGACAGGAAAATATGTGGCTGGCTGTGGCCTTGTGGCCACAAAGGAAAACTTCCTCAGATACTACAGTGTCCTTGTACTCTTTCCTCTGACCTCCACAATAACGACTACATCCTCCTGGGTACATCTTGTCTTTTCAGCATCCTGGGGTCTGCAGTCAGTGTAATTTGTCGCTGGGTATCTCTCAGCTGGGTCAGAGGCTAGTAGAGCTCCCTGCGTAATTTGGCCTCACTAATATTGAAGATTCTTCTGCATTTTTACTCTGTGTTCCTTTACATTCTGGCCTAGGCGGCCACTTCTCAACTGTAACTGCGTTTTACATATTAGGCCCCTGTTTCAGGACCACTAGTTCTCAACTCAGCTGCTTGCCATGTCCTCTCTTAGGGACTTGTAGGAACTTCTCAGTCCTTCCTAAGGAATCCAGAAACAAGTAGTAGCTAAAAAAAGTTTAAAAACTGCCTTTTATCTGTCTCTAAACTCATCTACCAATTTTAATCTGCTGTGGCCTTGACCAGGTTAGGTGGAAAAAGGGATATCAGAACCCATTCTCTCCCTACCTCCTCCTTTCCTTTTTCCCACAATACCCAAGACAGAAAGGCCACTTCTACTCTCCCCTTTCTAAGACTCTGTGGTGCCTTTTTCTGAGCCCTAGATCTAAATATGCTAAGGGGGAGATGAAGGAATTTGAAAAATCCTCTATCTTGACAAAGCCTGTCTTGCAAGATTATTGCCTTTGTGTAAAATATCATCTTAAATGTCACAAGCTGAATATTAACTCTGTTTTCTTTTTGCGTTCCTCTGTAACAGTTCTAATTGCCATTCCCTATCTTCATGTCTTGAGCTAAGGAGAAGGTCCCAAAGGCAGAAAAGTAACAGAAAGCATAGTAATATGTTCCAAGATATTATTCCTATCAATGGTGGTATTGATATTGTAAGTTAAAATAATATAAGTAATATTGTAAATATTTTATTGTAAATAAAATACTGGTAAGATAGAGTTCTAACTCTGGGGTGGATGATATAAATGGCAGAAAACATTTTATTTACTAATCTGAACATATTGCAGGTTTCCACCTGAGGGAATGCAACCTGGCTAAATACCACTCTGAAAAGTTGAGAGATAAAATGGTAAATTCTAAAAGTCCCACTGGAATTATCCTAGATCAGTTATTTTTAATAGTCCAAAATATAAGCCGGGCGGGGTGGCTCTCGCCTGTAATCCCAGCACTTTGGGAGGCTGAGGCGGGAGGATCACGAGGTCAGGAGATCGAGACCATGGTGAAACCCCGTCTCTACTAAAAATACAAAAAAAAAAAAAAAAAAAATTAGCCGAGCACAGTGGCCGCCTGTAGTCCCAGCTACTAGGGAGGCTGAGGCAGGAGAATGGCGTGAACCCGGGAGTCGGAGCTTGCAGTGAGCCGAGATGGCGCCCCTGCACTCCAGCCTGGGTGACAGAGTGAGGCTCCATCTCAAAAAAAAAAAAAACTCCAAAATATGGCTATCCATTGTAAGGAATAAATAAATCCAAAAAGGGCAAAATAAGATACTATAGAACTTAGTAAAAAAAAGTCCATTGCTCATGCCTGTAATCTCAGCACTTTGGAAGGTAGAGGCAGGCAGATCACCAGGTCAGGAGATGGAGACCATCCTGGCTAACATGGTGAAACCCCATCTCTACTAAAAATACAAAAAATTAGCCGGGTGTTGTGTCACGCGCCTATAGTCACAGCTACTCAGGAGGCTGAGGCAGGAAAATTGCTTGAACCTGGGAGGCAGAGAGTGCAGTGAGCCGAGATGGTGCCATTGCACTCCAGCCTAGGTGACAGAGAGAGGCTCCGTCTCAAAAGAAAAAAAATAATAATTTACAATGTGTAATTAATTTTCACTTTCTTATAAGTTGATTTTCATTTTGTGGATGATCTGAGTCAAGCCAGTGCCCTTTTCCTGATTATGCCTTTCTCATCATCTGGGCTATTAGTTGTCCATGCCCTCCTATCTCTGGGTTGTGGTTTCTAACTTTGGAATACTGAAAGTAAGACAAAGTCAAGTCTATGGTTTTAGTGAGGCCCGAAGAAAAACTAGTTTGTATGATAGAGAAAGGGAATAGGAAAGATGTCTGCCAACATTTCAAAATTAGATCTCAACGATGTAATATTGTTTCCTTAATTTTTCAAAATAGATACCAACTACTTAATATTGGTTCACTAATTTATCCATTCTTTATTCAACAAACATTTTTAAACATCTGTCATTTTACTAAGCACAGTGCTAGGTCCTAGGCAAACATAGATGAATAAAGAGCAAAAAACTCACAGTCTAGTGGGAAAGGCCATTTTATAAACTAAGTTTATGAATAAAATAATACTAAAACTAATATATTACTAATATTAAGATTATTCTGGTGATATGCGTGATGGCTAGGCAGAGACAGGGGCTTTCAATGTTGAAATGTACGTTTATTATTTTCAAACCTGTGAGGTCATTGATCTATTAAGATACCTGCAAGGGCTCACAATCTATTTAAATGCATCAGCTCCATGGCAGGGATTCTTCACCATATTAGGATCATGGACTTCTTTGATAATTGGTAAATGTTATGGAGTCTCTCCCAAGAAAAATTAAAATATGCTCATTTATGTGCGGTCTTTTAGGGAATTTATGGACCCTCTGAAATCCATACATGAGTCCCTGATTACATTTCATGTTCTATTATTTTTACTCCTAGAAAACACATTTTTAATAGACTTTTGCAAGTGGAGCATCTGTTTTATTTGTCCACTAAGCATCCTTCCTCCACTAAACAGGGAGGAAGGATGCTTAGTGGACAAATAAAACAGATGCCTTATATAATGCTTCATACTTTAAAAGCATGCATATAGGCCGGGCATGGTGACTCACGCCGGTAATCCCAGCACTTTGGGAGCCCAAGGCGGGCGGATCACGAGGTCAGGAGATCGAGACCATCCTGGCTAACACAGTGAAACCCCGTCTCTACTAAAAATACAAAAAATTAGCCGGGTGTGGTGGTGCACGCCTGTAGCCCCAGCTACTTGGGAGGCTGAGGCAGGAGAATGGTGTGAACCCGGGAGGCGGAGCTTGCAGTGAGCCGAGATCGCACCACTGCACTCCAGCCTGGGCAACAGAGTGAGACTCTGTCTCAAAAAAAAAAAAGCTTGCATATAAAATTGATAAAATCCACAGTGTACTTTTTTAGCATCATTAGGAATATTTTTGTTCAGAGAAGCTTTGATAAACTGTATTAAAAAGCAGTCACTTCCTGCCACCTCAAGCTATGTTACTAAGTTTTAATTAGAATTCAGTTCTCATTATGTACTGTCATGCATGAGTAGGGATTTAAATTTTTTTTGATTGTCTACAGAAATATTGGAAACCAACTAAATGTCTAACAAAAGAATGATTAACCTATTTAATGAAATATTTGGCAACCATTAAAAATGACTCTTAGCAAGAGTTTATAATAACATGGGAAAGTGTTTGTTTTGATGTTAAGCGAAAAAAGGGAGGCTGCAGACTTCCTTTTCCTGTTAGGATGTAGAAAGTCACAAGAGACCATCATTCTCATCCTAACACCAAAAGCAAGACAGATAAGCTATAAAATAATATTTTAAAAACTTCTTAGAGAACTGAAGATGCAAAGAAACCTAAATAAGCTAAACTTCAGAAGGCAACAAGTCTTCACAGAAGAAAGAGTTCATGTCTTCTCTTATCCCTGATGAAATGGCAGGAAGAAGAGGACTCTGCCTTACCTGGTGGACAAAGAGAAGCCAACCAAAACTTTAACAAATGCAATAGCCATATGTGGTTGGACATAACAGATCAGAATTCAAAGGATCCCCAGCCACATAGCAAGTGTGTACCCATCCACAAACTCTTTCATTAACTTTTCACAGGATGCTCGAGGATAACATGCATATAACTGGGCAGGAGAGGAGCACTGAGACAGATACCTTTTCAGGTGTGCAAAGCATCTTCTAAGTGCAATGCAGCTGCCCTTGGAATGAGGGAGGCAGAGGACGAGAGCTCAGAGAAGTCCAACCTGTGGCTTTCAGTTCCAAATGCTTGGGGAGGAGAAAAAGTGCTGAGAAGAATCTTGCTCAAGCAATCTAGGTTTTCGGAGAGTAGAAAGAAACTGTCCTCCAAAGACTGCAGTACAGTCAAACAGATATCTCCTGAGGTATAGAAAGCTGGGGGCAGTATTGGAGAACAAAGAGAACTCAATAACCACAAAAGCTGATGGTCAAGCTGTAAAGGAGAAAATCACCCATCACTTAAAGAACTGATAACCATGAGGTCAGGAGATCAAGACCAGCCTGACCAACATGGTGAAACCCCATTTCTACTAAAAATACAAAAAAATAAGCAGGCGTGGTGGCATGTGCCTGTAATCCCAGCTACTTAGGAGGCTGAGGCAGGAGAATTGCTTGAACCCGGGAGGTGGAGGTTGCAGTGAGCTGAGATCGTACCATTGCACTCCAGCCTGGGTGACAGAGTGAGACTCTGTCTGAAGAAAAAAAAAAAAAAAACTGATAACCCAGCTGTAAAGTACAAAAAGATCTCTGGAAACTTGCCATTGCTCAGACCTCAAGCCCTGCGGAAGAGAAAATCCTAATTCTACCATCAAAACATTTAAAGACAATAGTAAACTAAAGATATAACAAATCATCTTTTGTTTGACAATGATTATTATCAAACTAAAGATGCAACAAAGCCCTGATTCAGCTCAACTACTGAACAGATTGATCCAGTCCCCAGCTCTAGTGGCCTGACATGAGGAAGTACATTTGCTTTTCTAGAGAAAAATATTATTTACTTTATTCTATACTATTTTTATACATATCCTGTATGCAATCAGAGAGAAAAATGAAAAACCAACTAAATGTCTAACAACGAAAGAATGATCAAATGAAATATTTTGCAACCATTAAAAATGATGATTAGCAAGAGTATATAATAATATGGAAAAGCGTTTGTTTTGATAATAAATGGAAAAAGGAGGCTACAGACTTCTTCCCGTTAGGATGTAGAAAGTCAAGGGATTAATAAAAAAAAATCACAAGACACACAGAGGCAAGAAAATGTTTGGGAGGCCAAGGCAGGAAGATTACTTGAGGCCAGGAGTTCAAGACCAGCCTGGGCAACATGGTGAGACTCCACCTCTACAAAAAATTTAAAAATTAGCTGGACACAATGGTGAATGCCTGTAATCCCAGCTACTCAGGAGTCTGAGGCAGGAGGATCACTTGAGGCTGGGAGGTTGAGGCGCAGTGAGCCATGATCATGCTGTTGCACTACAGCGTGGGAGACAGAGCAAGACCCTGTCTAAAAAAAAAACAAAACAGGAAAAGAAAAGAAAATGTAACTGATGGAAAAATAAGAAAGAAAACACCCAATAGAAACAGACCCAGGAATGGCTCTGACATTAGAATGGTTGGAAAAAACTTTAAAATAACTATTTAAAAATGCTTAAGCAATCTAGTAGAAAAAGGTGGACAACCTGCATGCAAAGAAGAGAAATTTGGCATAGACATTGAATCTATTTTTTTTTTTTGCAAAGGAACCAAATGGAAAAATTAGAAATGAAAATTATGATATCAGAAGAGAAGAATTTATTGAGCTTAAAAGCAAACAGGACATGGCAAGGGAAAAAAGAATCATTGAACTGAAATACAGGAAATAGAAAGTATTCAAGTGAGGAAAATGAACAGATAATGACTGAGTAGGCTCTAAAAATTAATGAAAGATATCAACTCATAAATCCAAGAAGTTGAGCAAACCCCAAAGAAAAATATCTGGACACATCATAATCAAAGAGCTGGAAAACAAAAGAGTAAATTTAAAAAGCAGTTAGAAATAGACAGAGAGAGAGAGAAAAAAAAAAAAGACATACTAAATACAGGAAGCAATGGATAACTTTTCACAGAAACAATGGAAGAAAATGGAAGATAAAATGTAGAAAGAAAGAAACTAAATCCATAGTTGTATATCCAGTGAAAATGTCCTTCAAAAATTAAGGCAAAATAAAGACATTTTCCAACAACAACAAAAAATAGCTGAGAGAATTTGTCTTCAGTAGAGTTAGCTTACAAGTTTTTCAGACTGAAGAGAAATGATGCTGGATGCAACCCAATATAAACAGGAAAGAATGGAGAGTGCTAGAAGATATAATATGTGGCTGGGTGTGGTGGCTCATGCCTGTAATCCCAGCACTTTGGGAGGCTGAGGAGGGTAGATCACCTGAGGTCACAAGTTTGAGACCAGCCAGCCCAACATGGCAAAACCTCACTTCTACTAAAAAAATACAAAAATTAGCCAGGTGTGGTGGCACATGTCTGTAATCCCAGCTACTTGGGAGGCTGAGGCATGAGAATTGCTTAAACCCGGGAGTTCAAGGTTGCAGTGAGCCAAGATTGTGCCACTGCAGTCCAGCCTGAGTGACAGAGTAAGACTCTGTCTCCAAAAAAAAAAAAAAAAAAAAAGTGTAATATGTGGTTCAAAGAAAAAGTTCAAAAATGTATTCATCTTTTAAATATACTTAAAATTTTATTTTCAAAAGTATTTATGTTTTAAAACAAAAATTACCAATGCATTGTAGGGTTTATAGTGTATATGAAGGGAAATATAAGATAATGAGAACACAAAGGGTGGAGGTGGATAATGAAAGTATGTAGTTGTAATGTTCTTACATTGTTCATAAAATTGATCATTATTTGAAGTTTGAATTTGGTAACTGAAAAACATGTATTAAAATTTCTAGGGCAAATTCTAAAACTAACACAAACAGGAATGACTAAAAAGTGAATAGAGGAGGTAAAATATACTAAAAATAATACACAGAAAATAATGAGTTACACAAAAGAGAAAGAGACAGAAAGAACAGAGAAAATATTATAAAAACCAAATAAAATAGGATATTTAAACCAACCATATCAGTAATTACATTACTTATAAATGGAATAAACACTTGTTTAAAAGACCGTGATATTAGATGGACAAAAGGCAAGATTTTCCTATATGTTGCTTACAAGAAATATACTTAACATGTAAAGTTATAGGGAGATTAAAAAAGATATGCCATGAAAAATATAAGAACTGGTGAAATCCAACTAAGTCTGTAGTTTAGTCAATAGTACCACACCAATGTCAATTCTAGGTTTTGATCATTGTGGTTTGGTTATATAATACATCATCATTGGGGGCTAGGTAAAGGGTACCTGGGACCTCTGTACCATGTTTGCAACTTCTATGTGAATCATTCTTTCTTTTCTATAAGAAATGGCTGGTATTTGCAGCTAAGTACATTTTGTTTTTCTTTTTTTCAGCTTGCGTCTACTTATAGTGGTTCAAAGATCCAAAGACCACCTTTCATTTTATAATGTCTCTGTACTTCTTAATCCAAGCTGGGTATGTTTTCACCAATGCAATTCTCTAAAAATGTGGTAAGTTTCCTAAGAATCTTATTGGGGTTTGATTCATTCAACAAAAGCCACACTCACAAATAAGAATAAAAATAAGCCCTTTCTATGTTGGGCTCCCTGTAAGGTTGCTGTGGGACAACGTAAAGATTTTTTAAAGCCCCATTGTTTAATTCAGAGGATCTTCAAGAAATGCTTTTAAGATTTTAATAGAGACTTCTGTCTACTTAAAAAGGTCTGTGATGTACCCTTCAAATCTTTTCGAGATCTTAAAGAGTTGCACAGTCACCCTCTTGGCTTTCTCTCTAGACTGTATTTTCTTGAAAATGCACTTGATTTGATCTCTGTCTAAAAGCCATTTCTTAATTTTTAACATTGTTTTTCATGTGAAGAGTCTCAAAATAAAAAACAGCATTGTGTTGACACCTAGGAATTTCTGGATTTTTAATATATTTTCCATTGTAGTAAAGAAACATGTACTGTAAAATTTACCCTCCCAACAACTTCCAAGTATAATATTGTCAACTGGATTGGATGCTCACTGTCATACAAACCTCCCCATCTTGCATGACTGAAACTTTATATATGCCAAATAACAACTCCCCACCTCCACCTTCCACCAGCCTCTGGCAACTACCATTCCACTTTCTGTTTCTATAATTTTGAGTACTTTAGATACCTCATATAAGTGGAGTCATGTAGTATATTTTGTGACTGATTGATTTCACATATGTCTACTTTGTAACATGACAGAATTTCCTTCCTTTTGAAGACTGAATAATATTCCATTGTATGCATACACTGCATTTTGTTTTATCCATTCATCTGTCAGCAGGCATTTAGGTTGCTTCTACCTCCTGGCTATTGTGAATAATGCCACAATGAACATGGGTGGACAAATATCTATTTGAGATCCTGTTTGTAGTTCTTTTGGATATATATCCGGAACTGAAATTGCTGGGTTATATAGTACTTCTATTTTTAATTTTGCTGATTGTTAATATATACCAATTATTTCTTTTGCTTATCTCTACCTGTACCTTATGATAAGTAGCCTAAAGAAACTAGGTGACACCTCTGATGTCTGTCTGGAAAATTTCCTTAGCTGGATTCATCATTTCAGTAGATACATTATCTATTTTTCATGTTTCCACAGGTAATAACTCTACCAAACTTGCCATCACTATATAACAACAACATCCTTTCATCCAACTTCGTGTAAACCAAAAATAAATTTCTAAGGCCTTCCAACCATCCAAATGGATCTCTCCTCTCAGCCAAGGGCATTCCAATGTTAACCTGAAAAAACCAGTTCAGGCCATGATGGGAAGGGGGAGCTGGACATGCCTCATTATACCCTCCTTTCTTTTGTAATTACTGATGGAACAGACTCTAAGCCTGATAAGAAACATTTACAATCTATTCTCTCTGAAGCCTGCTACCTGAAGGCTTCATCTGCATGATAAAACCTAGGTCATCACAGCCTCTTTTTGCAACCCAGTCATTTCTTCCTATTGATAATAACTCTTTCAACAAATTTTCACTCAGAAAAATTTTAAATCTATGACCTGGACGTCCCCCCTTTGAGCTGTCCCACCTTTCTAGACTGAACCAATGTATATTTTACATGTATTGATTGATGTCTCATGTCTCCCTAAAATGTATAAAACTAAGCTGTACCCAGACCACCTTGGGCACATGTCATCAGGACATCCTGAGGCTGTGTCACAAGTGTGTCTTTAACCTTGGCAAAATAGACATTTATTTTGACAGAGATCTGTCTCAGATACTTTTGGGTTCACGTTCCAGTAACATTTTTCTCACTTTTCTTTAAGCCCTTACCAACAGCCCCCTTAAGGGCCGTTAGACTTCAGCTAACAGTATCCTCAAGGCACTTCTAACTTCCTCCCACTGCTTGCTCCCATGTTTTATTTGGCAGCACCGCATTTGCAGTTACCAAAATCTGCTCCAGTCTATATCCTGCGTAATTAATCACCCCAAATCTTAATGGCTTAAAAAAACCCAGCAATTATCATTTTATTGCTATTTCTCATGGATGGGGAGCTTTGATTGAACTCAGGTGGTTCTTGCTCAGGATTTTTCATGCGGTCAGACTAGGGCTAGAGTTGCCTTGAAACCTTCCTTACTCGCATATATGGTTGATGCTGCCTTCCAGCTGGGACCTCACCAGGCCTATTAGCTGTAACACTTACACATGGCCTGAGGTCGTCCCTTACTCATGTAACTGAAATTCAACAGCATTCATCTCAAAAGAAAAAGAGCGCTAGATGAAAACAGTATTGCCTTGTATGACTTAAGCTCAGAAGTCTTAAACATGTGTTGGGCTGTATTTGGCTCCCAAGTAATTGTTTAAACTTTACCTTCTCTTTATTACCTCTACCTTCATTGGGAATATTTTTATATTTTTCAGTTTATAGGATGCCTTATACTTACTTCTAACATCTGTATAAATTTTTGTCTTTTCCAAATCTTATCCCATTTCTTTACATAATATTTGCACTTGGTTTCAACATGACAAGCAGATATTTCACCATGTTTTGGCTGACTTCTTCAAGGCCATGGATCTTTAACATAGTCCCTTCTTCAGAGATATTTGTATTTTTTTTCATTGGTTTCTTTAAGTATTTATTCTTAATATTCCATTTTTAAAAAATTTGTTTGTCCTCCAAAATATTAACTGAACTCCCAGACTTTCAAATATTCTGGAGTCCAAAATTTTCTTAATTGCATTTCTGGGATGTATATCTTTAAAGAACAGAAATTCTTGTCCAGGGTTATTTCCTACATTATTGGCTAGACTTTCTGGATCAAATTTAACTTTGGCCCCATGGCATATAGCATGACTTTAATCAGGAATAATATTGAGGACGAATATACTTCTTGAACTGTCCTGTAGTCAATTTATCAACACAAGATATCTTTATTATAAGAAATGATTTCATGGAATTACTTTTAACCCCTGTAGAGGAAGAGTGTTCAGGTTATATTTAAGTTTCTCCAAGTTTGTTAATTTTCTCTATCTGTGAATTTCTTCCAGTCCTCATAACATGCTTAGTGGAATTCTGTGGTAGGCTTTTCTATGATAGGCTAAAGATTTTTGTTTTGTTTTCAATGGAGTACTCATTTTGTTCTCTATTAAAACCCTTCGATTTAATTAATCTCTCCCTCTCTCACTTTCTCTCTTTCTTTCTTCCAGGTAGAAAAAACTAAAAGGAATCCAGACAGAACAAAGAATGAAACTATGGACACAGGCATGAGAGAAATGCACTTATTTGTGGCAGTACTGATGCAGAGATAATGGGAGAGGTGGTAAGAACTGAGACTGGGGCCGGGCGCGGTGGCTCAAGCCTGTAATCCCAGCACTTTGGGAGGCCGAGACGGGTGGATCACGAGGTCAGGAGATCGAGACCATCCTGGCTAACCCAGTGAAACCCCGTCTCTACTAAAAAATACAAAAAACTAGCCGGGCGAGGTGGCGGGCGCCTATAGTCCCAGCTACTCGGGAGGCTGAGGCAGGAGAATGGCGTGAACCCGGGAGGCGGGGCTTGCAGTGAGCTGAGATCTGGCCACTGCACTCCAGCCTGGGCGACAGAGCAAGACTCCGTCTCAAAAAAAAAAAAAAAAAAAAAAAAAAAAAAAAAGAACTGAGACTGGAAAAGCAGAGTGGAGCCAATGTGCAGAGGATCCAATATGGCACCCTAAGAAGTCTGACTACATCCTGCAGTAGTGAATGGGAAATCATCTAAGTTTATTATTAATTGTAAGCACAAGGTAGTATATAATTTCTGTGTTGAGAAAGGAGAATTCTGAAATGGTAGTTTTGAATGGTGGATTTAAAGTAGGAGATAGATTTGAGCCTTTAGCATTGCAGTTTAAAAACAAACAGAAAGAATTTTAAAAAGCAAGTGCGAGATAGATATTGAAAGCAGGAAGACCATACAGGAGATAGCCACAATAGTCTAGAGAGAGATGGGGAAGGTCAGTTGTATGCCAGACCAAGCAGCATGTTTGAAACACTGAAGAAAAAAGCTCCAGTGATCCACATATGAGTGACCTGACCTACAGAGTATCCCTGAGAAGGAGAGGAAGGCATTAGAAAGAACCAGACATGGGTTGAACTCTTGGTAGCCTGACTACTGCCTGTTCTTCAAGACTCTCTCCTGAATAGATTTGACCTTTTGGACCTTCTAGGATCCCCCTTTGATCACTTGTTACCAGCCATTGCTACCTCCTGGAGGCCCCTTTAATCTGGAGCCCCCTTTGATCACTTGTTACCAGCCATTGCTATCACTCTGCACCATTGCAAAGTGGATTGTATGTGACTCTTCTCAAAGCCCCTAGAACTATGTGCACACATCATTGTAGCACTCCTTATATGACATGTACTATGATCACTTGTTACCCTCACATGATCTGGCCCTTGCCTACTTCTTTGACACCATTTTTTTTATCCCTTTCCTGCATATTGTGTATTTTTCAACCTGTCACTTTAATAAGAAACCTATATGTTTTATGTGGTGTGATGAGCTCAAGGATTATTAGAGCTGAAAGGAATTGTGGGTTTTCAACTATCTCCATAGATACTGAAATCTCAGGTGATTATTAGCATCTTTAACAATAAGGCATTTTAAAACTAAGGCATGTACATTCTTAAGGACATAATGCTATTGTGCCTTTAAAATACAACAATGTAGTGTAAATATAACTATTTGTGTATGTGTGTGTGTGTGTGTGTGATGGAGTCTCACACTGTCTCCCAAGCTGGAGTGCAGTGGTGTGATCTTGGCTTACTGCAAGCTGCAAGCTCCGCCTCCTGGGTTCACGCCATTCTCCTGCTTCAGCCTCCCGAGTAGCTGGGACTACAGGCGCCCGCCACCTCGCCCAGCTAATTTTTTTGTATTTTCAGTAGAGACGGGGTTTCACTGTAGCCAGGATGGTCTCAATCTCCTGACCTTGTGATCCTCCTGCCTTAGCCTCCCAAAGTGCTGGGATTACAGGCGTGAACCACTGCGCCCAGCCAAATATAACTTTTATATGCACTGGAAACAAAAAAAAATTGTGTGACTTGCTATATTGTGATATTCACTTTATTGCAGTGGTATGGAACTGAACCTGCAATATCTCTGAGGTATGCCTATATAAATATACTCACACTATATAAAAATATTTATGTAAAAAAAAAATATACACACACACACACACACACACACACACACACACACAGCACCCACCTTGGTAATGTACACAGCTCCATGGTAGGCACAATGCAAGCATCTCTGCTTTGTGTTAGATATAGCTACAAAAGAAATGACTGCAGATTAAACATTACGTGGTGTACTAAGGCTCTTTAACAAATGACTTGTGATTAATTGTTAGGGAAATCTCAATCACCAACCACAACCACAACCACAGTTCCTTTGTAGCACAAATTGCGGCTACCCTCAAGAGATGACTTGCACTTTAACTCCCTTCCCCTGCCTCTTCTGTTATCCTAACACTTCCAGGAAATTCACAAGTCACTATTGGATATTCTTTTTATGAGGACTCCCTATCAGCAGGCAAACATGTTTTTTCTCCCATCTTCCAAGCAATCCCTGGCTCCACTCCACTACCCGTTCAGTTACTGTCCTATTTCTGTCCTCTTTAGAGTAAAAATCCTATACTCATTGTCTCCAGTTCTCTCCTCTCAGTCTCTCTCTTTTTTAAAAGTTTATTTTATTCTTAATTGACAGAATCTAATTGTATCTATTTATGGGGTATAGTATGACATTTTGATAAGTGTATTTATTGTGGAATGATCAAATCAGGCAAATTTGCATATCTATCACCTCAAATATTAATCCTTTTTTTATGTTGAGAACATTTAAAATCCTCTCTTGTAGCTGTTTTAAAAAGTACAGTACATTGTTAGTAACTATGGTCATGCTGTGCAGAACACCACAATGTATTCCTCCTATCTAACTGGATTACTTTATACTGATTTGACCAATGTTTCCCCTTTCCCCATCCATTCCCCCTGCCCCATTCTCTGCAGCTTCTGGTAGCCACCATTCTACTCTGTACTTCCATGAGTTTAGCTTTTTTAGATTCCACATGTAAGTGAGACCATAAGGTATTTGTCTCTCTGTGTCTGGATTATTTTATGTAACATAATATGCTTTTGGTTTATCCATGTATTCATGCTGTCTCAAATGACAGAATTTCCTGTTTTTTTTTTTTTTTTTTTTTTTTTAATGGCTGAATAGGATTCCATTGTGTATATATATACCACATTTAAAAAAATTATTCATCCATTGATGGACACTTAGGTTGTTTCTGTATCTTAGCAACTGTGAATATAGCTATATAATGCTCATAGGTAGCTCATATATGGATCATGAGAGTGCAGGCATCTCTTTAACACACTGATTGAAGTTCCTCTCAGTATATACACAGTAGTGAGACTGCTGGATCATATAGTAGTTCTGTTCTGAGATTCTTTGAGGAAGCTTCATACTGTTTTCCAAAATGGCTGTCCTGATTTACATTCCCACCAACAGTGTACAAAGATTCCCTTTTCTCCACATCCTTGCCAACACTTGTGATATTTCATCATTTTTATTTTATTTTATGTAAAGACAGTTCTCATTATGTTGCCCAGGCTGGTCTTGAACTCCTGGGATCAAGAGATCCTCCCACCTCAGCCTCTCAAAGTGCTGAGATTACAGGAATGAGCCACTGCATCTGGACTCATTCTGGCTTTAATTTGCATTTTTCCAATGATAAGAGATGTTGAGCTTTTTTTTTTTTTGAAACAGAGTCTCACTCTGTCTCACGGGCTGGAGTGCAGTGGCCCGATCTCGGCTCACTACAACCTCCACCTCCCGGATTCAAGCGATTCTCCTGCTTCAGCCTCCCGAGTAGCCGAGACGACAGGCGTCCACCACCTTTCCCAGCTAATTTTTGTATTTTTAGTAGAGATGGGGTTTCACCATATTCGCCAGGCTGGTCTTGAACTCCTGACCTTGTGATCCACCCACCTCGGCTTCCCAAAGTGCTGGGATTACAGGAGTGAGCCACTGCACCCGGTCTGTTGAGCAATTTTATATGTCTATCGGCCATAGGTGTGTCTTCTGTTGAGGAACGTATATTCAACTCTTTGCCCATGTGTTAATTGCATTATTTGTTTTTTTGTTACTGAGTAGCTTATGTTTCTTGTATATTTTGCATATTAGACCTTTATCTGATATATTATTTGAAAATATTTTCTCCCAATCTGTGAATTCTGTCTTTACTCTACATTGTTTTCTTTGATGTGCAGAGACTTTTTAGTTGGAAGCAATCCCACTTGTCTATTTTGTTGTCTGTGTTTGTAGGGTCATACACAAGATCCCACTGTCCAGACCAATGTCATGAAGCATTTCCTCTGTTTTCTTCTACTAGTTTTATAGTTTCAGGTCTTATGTTTTCTAAGTCTTTTGTTTTGTTTTGTTTTGAGACAGAGTCTCACTCTGTCACCCAGGCTGGAGTGCAGTGGCACCATTTCAGCTTACTGAAACCTCTGCCTCCCGAGTTTAAGCATTTCTCCTGCCTCAGCCTCTCGAGTAGCTGAGACTACAGGCATATACCGCCACACCCCGCTAATTTTTGTATTTTTAATAGAGATGGGATTTCACCATGTTAGCCTGACTGGTCTCAAACTCCTGACCTCAAGTGATTCACCTGCATCAGCCTCCCAAAGTGCTAGAATTACAGGCATGAGCCACTGCGCCCTACCTCTTATGTTTAAGTCTTTAATACATTTTTTTTTTTTTTTTTGTGAGATGGAGTCTCGCTCTGTCGCCCAGGCTGGAGTACAGTGGCCAGATCTCAGCTCACTGCAAGCTCCGCCTCCCGGGTTTACGCCATTCTCCTGCCTCCGCCTCCCGAGTAGCTGGGACTACAGGTGCCCGCCACCTTGCCCGGCTAGTTTTTTGTATTTTTTAGTAGAGACGGGGTTTCACCGTGTTAGCCAGGATGGTCTTGATCTCCTGACCTCGTGATCCGCCCGTCTCAGCCTCCCAAAGTGCTGGGATTACAGGCTTGAGCCACCGCGCCCCGCCGGTCTTTAATCCATTTTGAGTTGGTTCTTGTATTAAGGATAAAGGTACATATTCATTCTTCTGTATGTGGATGTCCAGTTTTCCCAACACCATTTATTGAAAAGACTGTCTTTCCCCCATTTTGTGTTCTTAGCACCTTTGTCAAAAAAATCAGTTGAACATAGATGTGTGGGTTTATTTCTAAGCTCTGTATTCTCTTCTATCAATCAATGTGCCAGGTTTTTTTGTTTGTTGGTTTGTTTTTGTTTTTTTGAGATGGAGTTTCATTCTGTCGCCCAAGCTGGAGTGCAGTGGCGCGATCTTGGCTCACTGCAATCTCCACCTGCTGCGTTCAAGCAATTCTCCTGCCTCAGCCTTAGCCAGGATTACAGGCAAGCACCACCACACCCAGCTAATGTATATGAATACATTTTTAGTAGAGATGGGGTTTCACCATGTTGGCCAGGCTGGTCTCAAACTCCTGACCTCAAGTGATCTGCCTGCCTTGGCCTCACAAAGAGCTGGGGTTGTAGGCATGAGCCCCCACACCTGGCAGATGTGTCTGTTTCCATACCAGTACCATGCTGTTTTGATTACTATAGCTTTATAATATATTTTGAAATCCAGTAGTGTGATGCCTTCAGCTTTGTTCTTTTTGGTCAAGATTGCTTTGGCTATTCAGAATCTTTTGTGAGTCCATATGCATTTTAGGAATTTTTTTCTATTTCTGTGAAGAATGACATTGGAATTTTGATAGAGATTGCATTGAATCTATAGATCATTTTAGGTAGTATGGACATTTTCACAAAATTAATTCTTCCAATTCATGAACGTAGAATATCTTTTCATTTATTTGTGTCTACTTCAATTTCTTTCATCAATGTTTTGTAGTTTTCAGTACACAGATCTTTCACTTCCTTGGTTCTGTTTACTTTTTTTTTTTTTGAGACAGAGTCTTGCTGTGTCACCAGGCTGGAGTGCAGTGGCACGATCTTGTCTCACTGCAACTACCTCTCAGGTTCAAGCAATTCTCCTGCCTCAGCCTCCCCAGTAGCTAGGACTACAAGCGTGAACACCACGCCCAGCTAATTTTTGTATTTTTAATAGAGATGGGGTTTCACCATGTTGTCCAAGATGGTCTCGATCTCCTGACTTCATGATCTGCCCACCTCGGCCTCCCAAAGTGCTGGAATTACAGGCATGAGCCACTGCACCCAGCCCAGTTTACTCGAGTATTTAATTTTATTTATTTATTTATTTATTTATTTATTTATTTATTTATTTTTTTGAGACAGAGTCTCACTCCGTCACCCCGGCTGGAGTGTAGTGACTCGATCTTGGCTCACTGCAGCCTCTGCCTCCTGGGTTCAAGCAATTCTCATGTCTCAGCCTCCTGAGTAGCTGGGACTATAGGCACATGCCACCAGGCCCAGCTAATTTTTGTATTTTTAGTAGAGATTAGGGATTTGCCATGTTCACCAAGCTGGTCTCAAACTCCTGACCTCAAGTGATATGCATACCTCAGTCTCCTGAAGTGCTGGGGTTACAGGCATAAGCCACCATGCCTGGCCTTATGTTAATTTTTGATTCTCTTGTAAATGGGAATTTTTTTAGTTTCTTTTTCAGTTCGTTGTTAGTACATAGAAACACTGCTGATTTTGTAAGTTTATTTTGAATCTTGCAAACTTACCACATTTGTTTATCAGTCTCAGTTTTTTTGTGGAGTCTAAGATTTTCTATATATAGGATTGTTGTTGCAGCAAACAGACATAATCTTGCTTCCTTCTTTCCTATTTTGATCTCTTTTATTTTTCTTGCCTAGTTGCTCTGGCTAGGACTTCCAACAATATGTTGAATTGAAGTGGTGAGAGTGAGCATGCTTTTCTGGTTCCTGATATTAGAGGAAAGACGTAATTTTTCACCACTGAGTATTATGTTAGCTGCAGGCTTGTCATATGTGGCTTGTTATATATGGCCTCTATTTTGTTGAGGATCATTTCTTCTGTACCTAGTTTGTTGAGAGTTTTTATCAGGAAAGGATGTTGAATTTTGTCAGATGCTTTTTTTTTTTGAGACAGGGTCTCACTCTGTCAACCAGGTTGGAGTGCATTGGTGTGATCACAGCTCACTGCAGCCTTGACTTCCCAGGCTCGGGACTACAAGCATGTGCCAATATGCCCTGCTAATTTTTTTATTTTTTGTACAGACAGGGTCTCACCATGTTGCTTAGACTGGTGAAGAACACCTGGGCTCAAGTGATCCTCCCACCTTGGCCTTCCAATGTTTTGGGATTATAGGTATGAGCCACCATGCCTGGCCAGATGCTTTTTCTGCATCTATTGAGATTGTCATATGGTTTTTGTCCTTCATTGTGTTAATATGGTGAATCACTTTTATTGATTTGCATTTGTTGAACCAAACCTGAATGCCAGGGATAAATCCCCCTTGATCATTGTGAATGACCCTTTCAATGTACTGGGGAATATGGTTTGCTATTATGTTGTCAATAATTTTTCTATCTATGTTTATCATTGATACTGGCCTGTAGTTTTATTTTCTTGTAGTGTCTGTCTGGCTTTGGCATTAGTTAAAGCTGGCCTCATAAAATGAATTTGGAAGTATTCCTTACTTTTCAGCTCTCTGGAAGAATTTGAGAAGAATTGCTATTCTTCTTTAAATGCTTGGTAGATTTCAGCCTTGAAGCTATCCTGTCATGGGCTTTTCTTTAATGGGAGACTTTGAATTACTAATTCAATCTCCTTACTTATTGGTTTGTTCAGATTTCCAATTTTTTTTTTTTTGAGATGGAGTCTCGCTTTGTTGTTCAGGCTGGAGTACAGTGGCGTGATCTCGGCTCACTGCAACCTCCGCCTCCCAGGTTCAAGCAATTCTCCTGCTGCAGCCTTTTGAGTAGCTAGGACTAGAGGTGCGTGCCACCATACCTAGCTAATTTTTGTATTTTTATTAGAGACAGGGTTTCACCATGTTGGCCAAGCTGGTCTCGAACTCCTGACCTCAAGTGATCTGCCCACCTTGGCCTCCCAAAGTGCTGGGATTACAGGTGTGAGCCACAGTGTCTGGCCCAGATTTCCAATTTCTTTGTGATTCAGTCTGGGTAGGTTTTATGTTTCCAGGAGTTTATACATTTCTTTTGGACTGTCCATTTTGTTGGCATATAGTTGTTCATAGAAGTCTCTTATGAACCTTTATATTTCTATGTTAACAGTTGTAATGCCTCCTCTTTTATTTCCAATTTTGTTTATTTGAATCATTCTTCTTTTTTTTAGTTAATCTAGCTAAAGATGTGTCAATTTTATTAGGATTTCAAAAAGCGAGACCTTAGTTTTGTTGATTTTTTTTCTATTGTTTTCTCAGTCTATATTTCATTTATTTCTGCTCTGATCTTTGTTATGTCCCTCCTCCTGCTAACTTTTGGCTTAGTTAGTTATTTTTCTAATTCCTAGAAGTATAATATTAGGTTGTTTACTTGATATCTTTATTCTTTTTCCATATATGCATTTATTGCTATAAACATCCCTCTTAGAACTGCTTTTACCACACCCCACAAGTTTTGGTATGTTGTATTTCCATTTTCATTTGTCTTGTGATTTTTTTTTGTACTTCCTAATAGTCATTCAAGAGCATATTGTTTAATTTTCATATAGTTGTTCATTTTTTTCTGATTCCTCCTATTACTGATTTCTAGTTTCATATCATTCCAGTCAGGAAAGATACTTGATATAATTGAGATGTTCTTAAATGTGTTAAGATTTGTTTTGTGACTTAACATATGATCTACCCCAGAGAATGTTCTGTGTGCACTTGAAAAAACTGTTTTCTCTGTTGCTTTTGTGTGGAATATTCTGTATATTTCTGTATATGCCTGTTAGGTCCATTTGGTCTAACGTGTAGTTGCAGGCCAATGTTTCCTTATTGATTGTCTGTCTGGGTGATCTGTCCACTATTGAAAGTGAGATATTAAAATCCCCTACTGTGATTGTTTTGCAGTCTGTATCTCTCTTTGATTTTCTTAATGTTTGCTTTATATATTTAGGTGTTCTGATGTTGGGTGCATATATATATATTTATAATTTTTATATCCTCTTGATGAATTGACCCCTTTTTCACTATATAATATCCTTGTCTCTTTTCTTTCTTTTTTTTTTTTTTTTTTTTTTTTTTTTTTTTTGAGATGGAGTCTTGCTCTGTCACCAGGCTGGAGTGCAGTGGCATGATCTCGGCTCATTGCAACCTCCACCTCCCGAGTTCAAGCGGTTCTCCCGCCTCAGCCACCTGAGTAGCTGGGACTACAGATGCATGCCACCACGCCCAGCTAATTTTTGTATTTTTAGTAGAGACAGGGTTTTACCATGTTGGCCAGGATGGTCTCAATCTCTTGACCTTGTGATCCGCCCACCGTCGCCTCCTAAAGTACTGGGATTACAGGTGTGAGCCACCATGCTCGGCCCTTCTTGGTCTCTTTTTACCATTTTTGGCTTAAAATATATTTAGACTGAAATATAGCTACCTTTGCTCTCTTTTCGTTTTCATTTTCATGGAATATCTTTTTTTTTAATACTTCACGTGCAGTTTGTGGGTGTCCTTTAAGGTAAAATGAGTCTCTTGTAGGCAGTGTATAGTTGAGCCTTTTTTCCATTGAGCCATTCTATGACTTTTGATTAGAGAACTAATCCATTTATATTCAAAGTAATTACTGATAGATAAGGACTTACTATTGCTATTTTTATAATTGTTTTCTGGTTGTTTTTGTAGAGTTTTTGTTCCTTTCTTTCTCTATTACTTTCTTCCTTTGTGGTTTGATGGCTTTCTGTAATGATATGCTTTAGATCTTTTGTTTTTATCTTTTGTGTATCTGTTACAGACTTTTGCTTTGGGGTTATTTTGAGGCTTGCATAAAACATCTATACTTATAACTGTCTATTTTAAGCTGATGACAACACTTTTTAAAATTTCAGTAGTTTTGGGGGAACAGATGGTGTTTGATCACATAGATAAGCTCTTTAATGGTGATTTCTGAGATTTTGGTGCACCCATCAACCAAGCAGTGTACACTGCACCCATTGTGTAGTCCTTTATGCCTCACCCTGCTCCTACCCTTCCCCCCAGATCCCTAGAGCTTATTATATTGTTCTTATGGCTTTGTGTCCTCATAGCTTAGCTCCCACTTATAAGTGAGAACATACAATGTTTGGTTTTCCATTACTGAGTTACTTCACTTAGAATCATGGTCTCCAACTCCATCCAGGTTGCTGCAAATGCCTTTATTTTATTCTTTTAATGGTTGACTAGTATTCTATGGTGTGTGTGTGTATATATATATACACATACATATATATACACATATATATACATACATACATATATACACACACACATATATACACACACACACCCCATATATATGGGGGAATGCTCTGTCTACGACTTCCAGTACTATGTTGGATAGAAGTGGCAAAAGTGGGCACCCTTGTCTTGTTACAGTTCTCAAGGGGAATGCTTTATGCTTTCAACTTTATATATATATATATACACACACACATACACACACACACACACACATACACTACGTTTTCTTTATCCACTTGTTGATTGATGGGCGCTTAGGCTGGTTCCATATTTTTGCAATTGTCAATTGTGCTGCTATAAACATGCATATGCAAGTGTCTTTTTAATATAATGACTTCTTTTCCTCTGGGTAGATAACCAGTAGTGGGATTGCTGGATCAAATGGTATTTCTACTTTTAGTTCTTTAAGGAACCTTCATACTATTTTCCATAGTGGTTGTGCTAGTTTAAATTCCCACCAGCAGTGTAAAAGTGTTCTCTTTTTACCACATCTACACCAACATCTATTATTTTTTGATATTTTAATTATGACCATTCTTGCAGAGTAAGGTGGTATTGCATTGTGGTTTTGATTTGCATTTCCATTATAATTAGTGATATTGAGCATTTTTTCATACGTTCATTGACCATTTATAGATCTTCTTTTGAGAATTATCTATTCACATCCGTAGCCCACTTTTTTATTGGATTGTTTTGTTCTTACTGATTTGTTTGAGTTCCTTGCAGATTCTGGATATTAGTTCTTTGTCAGATGTACAGATTGTGAAGATTTCCCCCCACTCTGTGGGTTGTCTGTTTAATCTGCTGATTATTTCTTTTGCTGTACAGAAGCTTTTTAGTTTAATTAAGTCCCATCTGTTTATCTTTGTTGCATTTGCTTTTGGGTTCTTGGTCATGAGCTCTTTGCCTAAGCCAATGTCTAGAAGAGTTTTTCCAATGTTATCCTCTAGATTTTTTTATGGTTTCAGGCCATAAAAGATTTAAGTCTTTGATCCACCTTTAGTTGATGTTTGTATAAGGTGAGAGAAGAGGATCCAGTTTCATTCTTCTACATAGGGCTTGCCAATTATCCCAGCACCATTTGTTGAATAGGGTGTCCTTTCCCCCACTCTATGTTTTTGTTTGTTTTGTCAAAGAACAGTTGGCTGTAAGTATTTGGCTTTATTTCTGTTTTCTCTATTCTGTTCCATTTGTCTATGTGCCTGTTTTTATACCAGTACCATGCTGTTTTGGTAACTATAGGCTTGTAGTATAGTTTGAAGTTGGGTAGTGTGATGCCTCAAGATTTTTTCTTTTTGTTTAGTCTTGCTTTGGCTATGCAGGTTCTTTTTCTGTTCCATATAAATTTTAGGATTTTTTTTTCTAGTTTTGTGAAGAATGGTAATTGTATTTTGATGGGAATTGCAATGAATCTGTAGATTGCTTTTGGCAGTATGGTCATTTTCACAATATTGATTCTACCCATCTATGAGATGTGTTTCCATTTGTTTGCATTGTCTATGATTTCTTTCAGCAGTGTTTTATAGTTTTCTTTGTAGAGATAGTTTGCCTCCTTGGTCAGGTATATTCCTAAGTATTTTAATTTTTTTGCAGCTGTTATAAAAAGAGTTGAGTTTTTTATTTGATTCTCTACTTGGTCACTGTTGGTGTATAGCAGTGCTACTGATTTGTGTACAGTGATTTTGTATCCTGAAACTAATGAATTTATTTATCAGATCTAGAAGATTTTTTTGGATGAGTCTTTGCGGTTTGCTAGGTATATATACTACAATATCATCAGCAAACAGCAACCGTTTGACTTACCCTTTACCAATTTGGATGCTCTTTCTCTCTTTCTTTTGTCTGATTGCTCTGGCTAGGACTTCCAGTACTATGTTGAATAGAAGTGGCAAAAGTGGGTATCCTTGTCTTGTTCCAGTTCTCAGGGGGAATGCTTTCAACCTTTCCCTATCAGTATAATGTTGGCGGTGGGTTTGTCATAGATGGTTTTTATTACCTTAAGGTATGTCCCTTCTACGCTGATTTTCCTGAGAGTTTTAATCATAAAGGATGCTGGATTTTGTCAAACGCTTTCTATGCATCTATTGACATGATTGTGTGATTTTTGTTTTTAATTCTGTTTATGTAGTGTATCATATTTATTGACTCGTGTATGTTAGGTTGACAACCCTGGTATCAAACCTACTTGATCATGGTGGATTATGTTTTTGATATGCTGTTGTATTTAGTTAGCCAGTATTTTGTTGAGGATTTTTGTATCCATGTTCATCAGGGATATTGGTCTGTAGTTTTCTTTTTTGGTTATGTCCTTTTCTGATTTTGGTATTAGGGTGATACTGGCTTCACAGAATGATTTAGGGAGAATTCCCTCTTTCTCTATTTTTTGGAATAGTTTCAGGAGATTGGTCCCAATTCTTCTTTGAACGCCTGATAGAATTCAGTTGTAAATATACCTGGTCCTACACTTTGTTTTGTTGGGAATTTTTTTATTACTGTTTCAATCTCACTACTTGTTATTTGTCTGCTCAGAGTTTCTGTTTCTTCCTGGTTAAATCTAGGAGGGTTGTATATTTCCAGGAATTTATCTGTCTCCTCTGCATTTTCTAGTGTGTGTTCGTAAAGGTGTACATTGTAGCCTTGAATGATCTTTTTTATTTCTGTGGTATCAGTTATAATATCTCCCATTTTATTTCTAATTAAGCTTATCTGGATTGTCTCTCTTTTCCTGGTTAATCTAGCTAATTGTCTATTGACTTTGTTTATCATTTCAAAGAACCACCTTTTTGTTTCATTTATCTTTTGTATTTTTTTTTCTGTTTTCATTTCATTTAGTTTTGCTCTGATCTTTGTTATTTCTTGTCTTCTGCTGGATTTGGGTTTGATTTGTTCTTGTTTCTCTAGTTCCTGTTTCTCTAGTTCTTGTTTCTCTAGTTCTCAGGTTTGACCTGAGATTGTCTATTTGTGCTCTTTAAGACTTTTTGTCTAGGCATTTAATACTATGAACCTTCCTCTTAGCACCACTTTTGCTATATCCCAGAAGTTTTGATAGGTTGTGTCACTATTATCATTTAGTTCACAGAATTTTTAAACTTTCATCTTGATTTCATTGCTGACCCAAAGATCATTCAGGAGCAAATTATTATTTTTTTATTTTATTTATTTATTTATTTATTTTTTTTATTATACTTTAAGTTCTAGGGTACATGTGCATAACGTGCAGGTTTGTTACATATGTATACTTGTGCCATGTTGGTGTGCTGCACCCATCAATTCGTCAGCACCCATCAACTCGTCATTTACATCAGGTATAACTCCCAGTGCAATCCCTCCCCACTCCCCCCTCCCCATGATAGGCCCTGGTGTGTGATGTTCCCCTTCCCGAGTCCAAGTGATCTCATTGTTCAGTTCCCACCTATGAGTGAAAACATGCGGTGTTTGGTTTTCTGTTCTCGCGATAGTTTGCTGAGAATGATGGTTTCCAGTTGCATCCATGTCCCTACAAAGGACACAAACTCATCCTTTTTTATGGCTGCATAGTATTCCATGGTGTATATGTGCCACATTTTCTTAATCCAGTCTGTCACTGATGGACATTTGGGTTGATTCCAAGTCTTTGCTATTGTGAATAGTGCCGCAATAAACATACGTGTGCATGTGTCTTTATAGCAGCATGATTTATAATCCTTTGGGTATATACCCAGTAATGCGATGGCTGGGTCATATGGTACTTCTAGTTCTAGATCCTTGAGGAATCACCATACTGTTTTCCATAATGGTTGAACTAGTTTACAATCCCACCAACAGTGTAAAAGTGTTCCTATTTCTCCACATCCTCTCCAGCACCTGTTGTTTCCTGACTTTTGAATGATTGCCATTCTAACTGGTGTGAGATGGTATCTCATTGTGGTTTTGATTTGCATTTCTCTGATGGCCAGTGATGATGAGCATTTTTTCATGTGTCTGTTGGCTATATGAATGTCCTCTTTTGAGAAATGTCTGTTCATATCCTTTGCCCACTTTTTGATGTGGTTGTTTGTTTTTTTCTTTTAAATTTGTTTGAGTTCTTTGTAGGTTCTGGATAGTAGCCCTTTGTCTGATGAGTAGATTGCAAAAATTTTCTCCCATTCTGTAGGTTGCCCATTCACTCTGATGTTAGTGTCTTTTGCTGTGCAGAAGCTCTTTAGTTTAATTAGATCCCATTTGTCAATTTTGGCTTTTGTTGCCGTTGCTTTTGGTGTTTTAGACATGAAGTCCTTGCCCATGCCTATGTCCTGAATGGTATTACCTAGGTTTTCTTCTAGGGTTTTTATGGTATTAGGTCTAATATTTAAGTCTCTAATCCATCTTGAATTAATTTTCGTATAAGGAGTAAGGAAAGGATCCAGTTGCAGCTTTCTACTTATGGCTAGCCAATTATCCCAGCACCATTTATTAAATAGGGAATCCTTTCCCCATTTCTTGTTTTTCTCAGGTTTATCAAAGATCAGATGGCTGTAGATGTGTGGTATTATTTCTGAGGACTCTGTTCTGTTCCATTCGTCTATATCTCTGTTTTGGTACCAGTACCATGCTGTTTTGGTTACTGTAGCCTTGTAGTATAGTTTGAAGTCAGGTAGCGTGATGCCTTTAGCTTTGTTCTTTTGACTTAGGATTGTCTTGGAGATGCGGGCTCTTTTTTGGTTCCATATGAACTTTAAAGCAGTTTTTTCCAATTCTGTGAGGAAACTCGTTGGTAGCTTGATGGGGATGGCATTGAATCTATAAATAACCTTGGGCAGTATGGCCATTTTCACGATATTGATTCTTCCTATCCATGAGCATGGTATGTTCTTCCATTTGTTTATGTCCTCTTTTATTTCACTGAGCAGTGGTTTGTAGTTCTCCTTGAAGAGGTCCTTTACATCCCTTGTAAGTTGGATTCCTAGGTATTTTATTCTCTTTGAAGCAATTGTGGATGGAAGTTCATTCATGATTTGGCTCTCTGTTTGTCTGTTACTGGTGTATAAGAATGCCTGTGATTTTTGCACATTAATTTTGTATCCTGAGACTTTGCTGAAGTTTCTTATCAGCTTAAGGAGGTTTTGGGCTGAGACAATGGGGTGTTCTAAATATACAATCATGTCATCTGCAAACAGGGATAATTTGACTTCTTCTTTTCCTAACTGAATACCCTTGATTTCTTTCTCTTGCCTGATTGCCCTAGCCAGAACTTCCAACACTATGTTGAATAGGAGTGGTGAGAGAGGGCATCCCTGTCTTGTGCCAGTTTTCAAAGGGAATTTTTCCAGTTTTTGCCCATTCAGTATGATATTGGCTGTGGGTTTGTCATAAATAGCTCTTATGATTTTGAGATACATTCCATCAATACCGAATTTATTAAGAGCATGAAGGGCTGTTGAATTTTGTCAAAGGGCTTTTCTGCATCTATTGAGATAATCATGTGGTTTTTGTCTTTGGTTCTGTTTATATGCTGGATTATGTTTATTGATTTGCGTATGTTGAACCAGCCTTGCATCCCAGGGATGAAGCCCACTTGATCATGGTGAATAAGCTTTTTGATGTGCTGCTGGATCCGGTTTGCCAGTATTTTATTGAGGATTTGTGCATCGATGTTCATCAGGGATATTGGTCTAAAATTCTCTTTTTTTGTTGTGTCTCTGCCAGGCTTTGGTGTCAGGATGTTGGCCTCATAAAATGAGTTAGGGAGGATTCCCTCTTTTTCTATTGATTGGAATAGTTTCAGAAGGAATGGTACCAGCTCCTCCTTGTACCTCTGGTAGAATTCATCTGTGAATCCATCTGGTCCTGGACTTTTTTTGGTTGGTAGGCTATTAATTATTGCCTAATTTCAGAGCCTGCTATTGGTCTATTCAGGGATTCAGCTTCTTCCTGGTTTAGTCTTGGGAGAGTGTAAGTGTCCAGGAAATTATCCATTTCTTCTAGATTTTCTAGTTTATTTGCGTAGAGGTGTTTATAGTATTCTCTGATGGTAGTTTGTATTTCTGTGGGGTCAGTGGTGATATCCCCTTTATCATTTTTTATTGTGTCTATTTGATTCTTCTCTCTTTTCTTCTTTATTAGTCTTGCTAGCGGTCTATCAATTTTGTTGATCTTTTCAAAAAACCAACTCCTGGATTCATTGATTTTTTGGAGGGTTTTTTGTGTCTCTATCTCCTTCAGTTCTGCTCTGATCTTAGTTATTTCTTGCCTTCTGCTAGCTTTTGAATGTATTTGCTCTTGCTTCTCTAGTTCTTTTAATTGTGATGTTAGCGTGTCAATTTTAGATCTTTCCAGCTTTCTCCTGTGGGCATTTAGTGCTATAAATTTCCCTCTACACACTGCTTTAAATGTGTCCCAGAGATTCTGGTATGTTGTATCTTTGTTCTCATTGGTTTCAAAGAACATCTTTATTTCTGCCTTCATTTCGTTGTGTACCCAGTAGTCATTCAGGAGCAGGTTATTCAGTTTCCATGTAGTTGAGCGGTTTTGATTGAGTTTCTTAGTCCTGAGTTCTAGTTTGATTGCACTGTGGTCTGAGAGACAGTTTGTTATAATTTCTGTTCTTGTACATTTGCTGAGGAGTGCTTTACTTCCAATTACGTGGTCAATTTTGGAGTAAGTACGATGTGGTGCTGAGAAGAATGTATATTCTGTTGATTTGGGGTGGAGAGTTCTGTAGATGTCTATTAGGTCTGCTTGCTGCAGAGATGAGTTCAATTGCTGGATATCCTCATTAACTTTCTGTCTCGTTGATCTGTCTAATGTTGACAGTGGGGTGTTGAAGTCTCCCATTATTATTGTATGGGAGTCTAAGTCTCTTTGTAAGTCTCTAAGGACTTGCTTTATGAATCTGGGTGCTCCTGTATTGGGTACATATATATTTAGGATAGTTAGCTCTTCCTGTTGAATTGATCCCTTTACCAATATGTAATGGCCTTCTTTGTCTCTTTTGATCTTTGATGGTTTAAAGTCTGTTTTATCAGAGACTAGTATTGCAACCCCTGCTTTTTTTTGTTCTTCATTTGCTTGGTAGATCTTCCTCCATCCCTTTATTTTGAGCCTATGTATGTCCTGCATGTGAGATGGGTCTCCTGAATACAGCAGACTGATGGGTCTTGACTCTTTATCCAGTTTGCCAGTCTGTGTCTTTTAATTGGAGCATTTAGTCCATTTACATTTAAGGTTAATATTGTTATGTATGAACTTGATCCTGCCATTATGATATTAACTGTTATTTTGCTCATTAGTTAATGCAGTTTCTTCCTAGCCTCGATGGTCTTTACATTTTGGCATGTTTTTGCAATGGCTGGTACCGGTTGTTCCTTTCCATGTTTAGTGCTTCCATCAGGGTCTCTTGTAAGGCAGGCCTGATGGTGACAAAATCTCTAAGCATTTGCTTATCTGTAAAAGATTTTATTTCTCCTTCACTTATGAAACTTAGTTTGGCTGGATATGAAATTCTGGGTTTATAATTTTTTTCTTTAAGAATGTTGAATATTGACCCCCACTCTCTTCTGGCTTGTAGAGTTTCTGCCGAGAGATCTGCTGTTAGTCTGATGGGCTTCCCTTTGTGGGTAACCCGACCTTTCTCTCTGGCTGCCCTTAAGATTTTTTCCTTCATTTCAACTTTGGTGAATGTGGCAATTATGTGTCTTGGAGTTGCTCTTCTCGAGGAGTATCTTTGTGGTGTTCTCTGTATTTCCTGAATTTGAATGTTGGCCTGCCCTACTAGGTTGGGGAAGTTCTCCTGGATGATATCCTGAAGAGTGTTTTCCAACTTGGTTCCATTTTCCCCCTCACTTTCAGGCACCCCAATCAGACGTAGATTTGGTCTTTTTACATAATCCCATACTTCTTGCAGGCTTTGTTCATTTATTTTTCTTCTTTTTTCTTTAGATTTCTCTTCTCGCTTCATTTCATTCATTTGATCCTCAATCACTGATACTCTTTCTTCCAGTTGATCGAGTCGGTTACTGAAGCTTGTGCATTTGTCACATATTTCTTGTGTCATGGTTTTCATCTCTGTCCGTTCGTTTATGGCCTTCTCTGCATTAATTATTCTGGTTATCAATTCTTCCACTCTTTTTTCAAGATTTTTAGTTTCTTTGCGCTGGGTACATAATTCCTCCTTTAGCTCTGAGAAGTTTGATGGACTGAAGCCTTCTTCTCTCATCTCGTCAAAGTCACTCTCCATCCAGTTTTGATCCGTTGCTGGCGATGAGCTGCATTCCTTTGGAGGGGGAGATGCGCTCTTATTTTTTGAATTTCCAGCTTTTCTGCCCTGCTTTTTCCCCATCTTTGTGGTTTTATCTGCTTCTGGTCTTTGATGATGGTGATGTACTGATGGGGTTTTGGTGTGATTGTCCTTCCTGTTTGTTAGTTTTCCTTCTAACAGTCAGGACCCTCAGCTGTAGGTCTGTTGGAGATTGCTTGAGGTCCACTCCAGACCCTGTTTGCCTGGGTGTCAGCAGCAGAGGCTGCAGAAGATAGAATACTGCTGAACAGCGAGTGTACCTGTCTGATTCTTGCTTTGGAAGCTTCCTCTCAGGGGTGTACTCCACCGTGTGAGGTGTGGGGTGTGGGTCTGCCCCTAGTAGAGGAGGTCTCCCAGTTAGGCTACTCAGTGGGGGGTCAGGGACCCACTTGAGCAGGCAGTCTGTCCGTTCTCAGATCTCAACCTCCGTGTTGGGAGATCCATCGCTCTCTTCAAAGCCGTCAGAGTCGCTTGCATCTGCAGAGGTTTCTGCTGCTTTTTGTTGTTGTTGTTGTTGTTGTTTAGCTGTGCCCTGTCCCCAGAGGTGGAGTCTACAGAGACTGGCAGGCCTCCTTGAGCTGCTGTGAGCTCCACCCAGTTCGATCTTCCCAGGGCTTTGTTTACCTACTTAAGCCTCAGCAATGGTGGGCGCCCCTCCCCCAGCCTTGCTGCTGCCTTGCAGTTAGATCGCAGACTGCTGTGCTAGCAATGAGGAAGGCTCTGTGGGCTTGGGACCGTCCCGGCCAGGTGTGGGATATAATCTCCTGGTGTGCCTGTTTGCTTAAAGTGCAGTATTGGGGTGAGAGTTACCCGATTTTCCAGGTGTTGTGTGTCTCAGTTCCCTGGCTAGGAAAAGGGATTCCCTTCCCCCTTGCGCTTCCCAGGTGAGGTGATGCCTCGCCCTGCTTCAGCTCTTGCTGGTCGGGCTGCAACAGCTGACCAGCACTGATTGTCCGGCACTCCCCAGTGAGATGAACCCAGTACCTCAGTTGATAATGCAGAAATCACCTGTCTTCTGTGTCGTTCGCCCTGGGAGCTGGAGACTGGATCTGTTCCTATTCGGCCATCTTGCTCCTCCCCAGGAGCAAATTATTTAATGTCCATGTATTTACATAGTTCTGTGGTTTCCTTTTGGAGTTAATTTCCAATTTTATTTCACTGTGGTCTGAGAGAGTACTTGACGTAATTTTGATATTCTTAAATTTACTGAGACTCGTTTTAAGGCCTAGTATATCATCTGTCTTGCAGAGGGTTACATATGCTGATGAAAAGAATGTATGTTCTGCAATTGTTAGGTAGACTGTTCTGTAAATATCTGTTAGGACCATTTGTTCTAAGGTATGGTTTAAGTCCATTGTTTCTTTGTTGACTTTCTGTCTTAATGACCTATCTAGTGCTGTCAGTGGAGTATTAACATCTCCGACTATTATTGTGTTGCTTGCTGTCTATCTTCTTAGGTCTAGTAATAATTGTTTTAAAAATTTGGGAGCTCCAGTGTTAGGTGCATATATATTTAGGATTGTGGTATTTTCCTATTGGATAAGGCCTTTTATCATTATATAATGTCTCTCTTTATATGTTTTAGCTGTTACTGCTTTAAAGTCTGTTTTTTCTGGTATAAGAATAGCTACTCCTGCTAACTTTTGGGTTCTATTTACATGGAATGTCGTTTTCCCCCAGTTTACCTTAAGTTTATATGAGTCCTTATGTGGCAGGTGAGTCTCTTGAAGATAGCAGGTACTTAGTTGGTGGATTTTTATCCATTCTGCCATTCTGTGGAGCATTTAGGCCATTTATATTCAATATTAGTATTGAGATGTGAGGTACTATTCTATTCATCATGCTGGTTGTTGCCTGAATACCTTGTTGTTGTTGTTTTTCATTGTGTTATTTATTTATTTATTTAAAGACAGAGTCTTGCTCTGTCACCCAGGCTGGAGGGCAGTGGCATAATCTTAGCTCAATGCAGCCTCTGCCTTTTGGGTTCAAATAATTCTTGTGCCTTAGCCTCCAGAGTAGCTGGGATTAGAGGCATGCACCATCATATCTGGCTAACTTTTGTATTTTTAGTAAAGACAGGGTTTTATCATGTTGGCCAGGCCAGGCTGATCTTGAACTCCTCACATCAAGCAATCTACCCACCTTTGCCTCCCAAAGTGTTGGGATTATAGGCATGAGCCACCACACCCAGACTGTGTTATTTTTATTTTTATTTATTTATTTTTTTTGAGACAGTGTTTTGCTCTTGTTGCCCAGGTAGGAGTGCAATGGTGCGATCTCAGCTCACCACAACCTCTGCCTCCTGGGTTCAAATGATTCTCCTGCCTCAGCCTCCTGAGTAGCTGGGATTACAGGCATGCGCCACCACACCTGGCTAATTTTGTATTTTTGGTAGAGACAGGGTTTCAACATGTTGGCCAGGTTAGTCTCAAACTCCTGACCTCAGGTGATCCACCTGATCTCCTGGCCTCCCAAAGTGCTGGGGATTATAGGCATGAGCCACTGTGCCCAGCCCTAGCCTGTGTTATTGTTTTACAGGTCCTATTCGATTTGTGCTTTAAGGAGGTTCTATTTTGGTGTATTTTGAGGTTTTAAGATTTAGAACTCCAGCCAGGTGCAGTGGCTCACGCCTCTAATCCTTGCACTTTGGGAGGCTGAGGCAGGTGGATCATGAGGTCAGGAGATCGAGACCATTCTGGCTAACAGATGAAACCCTGTCTCTACTAAAAATATAAAAAATTAGCCAGGCGTGGTGGCATGCACCTGTAATCCCAGCTACTTGTGAGGCTGAGGCAGGAGAATCACTTGAACCCAGGAGACGGAGCCAAGATTGCCTCACTGCATTCCAGAGCCTGGGCGACAGAGCAAGACTGTCTCCAAAACAAACAAACAAACAAACAAACAAACAAACAAACAAAAAAGTAGGATTTAGAACTCCTTTTAACATTTTAGTGCTGGCTTGCTAGTAGTGAATTATCTTAGCATTTATTTGTGTGAAAAATACTTTATCTCTCCTTCATTTATGAAACTCTGTTTCCATGATACAAAATTTTTGGTTGATAATTATTTTGCCTGAGGAGGCTAATGATAGGACCCTAATTCCTTCTGGTTGGTAGGGTTTCCACTGAGAAATCTGTTAATCTGATAGGTTTTCCTTTGTAGGTTATCTGATGCTTTTGCCTCATAGCTTTTAAGATTCTTTCCTTCATCTTAACTTTAGATAACCTGATGACTATGTGCCTAGTTGATGATCTTTTTGCAATGAATTCCCAGGTGTTCTTTGAGCTTCTTGTATTTGGATTTTTTCATCTCTTTCCTCTATTATTCCCTCAAATAAATTTTTTTCAAACTTTTAGATTTCTCTTCTTTCTCAGAAACACCAATTATTCTTAGGTTTGGTCATTTAACATAATCCCAAATTTCTTGGCATCTTTGTTCATTTTTTAAAATTCTTTTTTGTCTTCGTTGAATTGGGTAAATTCGAAAGTCTTATCTTCGAGCTCTGAAGTTCTTCCTTTTACTTGTTTGATGCTATTACTGAATCATTCCAGTGTAGTTTGCATTTCTCTGAGTGTATCTTTCATTTCCAAAAGTTGTGATTTTTAAAAATTTATGCTATCTATTTCTCTGGGACTTTTTTCTCCCTAGCCTATATATATATATTTTTATTTTTTTAAAGTTGTTATTCACCTTTCTCTGGTACTTCCCTGAGTAGCTTAATAGTGTTCCAAACTCTTTATCTGGCAATTCAGAGATTTCTTCTTGGTTTGGATCCACTGCTAGAAAACTAGTGTGATCTTCTGGGAGTGCTATAGAACCTTGTTTTGTCATATTACCAGAATTTTTTGGTTCCTTCTCATTTGGGTAGTCTGTTTCAGTGGAAAGATCTGGAACTCAAGGACTGCTGTTCAGATTCTTTTGTGCCATGGGATGATCCCTTGATGTGATGCTCTCTCCCTTCCCTAGGGATGGGGCTTCCTGAGAGCCAGACTGCAATGATTGTTATTGCCCTTCTGGGTCTAGCCACCCAGTGCGGCTACAGGGCTCTGGGCTGGTGCCAGGGATATCTGCAGAGTCCTGTGATGTGATCTGTCTTTAGGTCTCCCAGCCATGGATACTAGCACCTGCTCCAGTAGAGGTGGCAGAGGAGTGAAGTGGATTTTGTGGGAGTTCTTGGTTATAGTTTGTTTAGTGTGCTACTTTTCTCAAATTCTGGTTATGCTAGCAGTAAAGTTGTCATGTGGACAGACTCAGGACCTCTTGTTAGCCAGGGTCTTGCAGGTGGTGGAATTAGCTGTTGTTTTCCTCTTCTTTGGAGCAGTTGTTCTGTTATGAGTAGCTATAATGGCTTGAGTTGGTTGGCCTCTAGCCAGGAGGTGGCACTTTTTTTTTTTTTTTTTTGAGGTGGAGTCTCATTTACTCTATCACCCAGGCTAGAGTACAGTGGTGCAATCTCTGCTCACTGCAACCTTCACCTCCCAGGTTCAAGTTCTCCTGCCTCAGCCTCCTGAGTAGCTGGGATTATGGTTGTACACCACCATGCCTGGCTAATTTTTCTATTTTTAGTAGAGATGGAGTTTCACCATGTTGGCCAGGCTGGTCTCAAACTTCTGACCTCAAGCCATCTGCCCACCTTGGCCTTCCAGAGTGCTGGGATTACAGGAGTAAGCCACCATGCTTTGCCTGTGGTGGTGCTTTTAAGAGTGCACCAGTTGCAGTAGTAGAAGGGGAATATAAACTTGCCCTACATTGACCAAGATGAATCCTTGGGTTTCTCAGGTGGCGGGTGGGGCCATAGAGCTTTCAAGAGTTTATATTTTTGTCTTCGGCTACCATGGCAGGTAGAAAAAAATCATCAGGTGGCAGCAGGTTAGGTGGGTCTGAGTTCAGACTGTCCTTGGGTGGGGCTTGCTGCAGCCACCGTAGGGGATGAGGCAGTGGTTCTAAGGCCAATGGAGTTATGTTCCCAGGGGGATTATGGCTGCCTCTGCTGCTATAATTTGGTCACCAGGGAAGTGGGGGAAAGACGGCAGTGATAGGCCTCACCCAGCTCCCATGCAGCCAGCAAAGCCAGTCTCACTCCTTCCGTTTCCTACCAACAGCACTGAATATATATTTGGGCAGCTGGGAGCAGGACTGAGATCTTGCCCCAGCTTACAAGCCTCTCTGCTGAGAAAACCAGCAGGGCTCTCAGGCCTTGCTCCTCCCCACCTGCTGTACCTTCAGCTGCAGCTTCTACACTCGTATCTGCACTTCCCGTTCACCACCCCTCACCCTGGATGCTGCTCAGGAAAATTCGTGCTCAGTCAAAATTATTACAAAGTTTGGCTAGAAACTTCCTTTACTCTGTGTCACCTTCCCAATTCCACTGGCTGCCTTCCCCAAGGACCCTTGTGAGATAGGGCCAGGAATAGCTTCCCTGGGCTCATGTTGGGGACCAAGAGTGCCTACAGGGCTCTTCCCACTGCCTCTTCTACTTTTATATTTCACTCAGCTCCCTATATCTGTTTCAGCTCCAGGTAAGTTTAAATCCTTCTCCTGTGATCTGGTTTTTCAGGTTCCCCAGTGGGGATGTGTGTTCAGAGGCAGACTTTTCCCCTTCTCACACTTTGAAAACTCACAGTTCTTTGGCAGGCTCATGGAGTTTGCAGTGGCAATTTAAAAAATTGATTTTTCTGAAATGTATGCAACATAAGTGGCCAAGGAAACCCTTTTTAAAATTTTCATTTTAAACACTTGAAGAAGTAAGTCTTTTCTCTATAGCAATGAAGTTCTCATCATTTTTATATTGTTAAATACATTCAGATCATTGGTATTAATTTGCCTCTTCCTTTTTTTGCATCTTTATTTTGAACTCTAGTGGTTGGAATTCATTCAGTACAAAAAAGAATTTAATTTTCATTGAGGCTTTTTAAGGCACTGCAAGAAGAGAAGAGATCCAGAGCTCCAGCTACTGCAAAAGAACGGACTTTGTAGGAAACACAAAGAAGAAAGCATCCAATGCTATTAACTCTACTAACTTTTTTTTAGAGACAAGTTCTTACTCTTTTACACAGGCTGGAGTGCAGTGTCACAGTGACAACTCAAACTCCTGGACTCAAGTAATCCTCCCACCTCAGCCTCCCAAGTAGCTGGGACCACAAGTGCGTGCTACCACACCTGGCTATGGGGTCTTGCCGTGTTGATCGGGCTGGTCTTGAACTCTTGGGCTCAAGCAATCCTCCTGCCTCAGCCTCCCAAAATGCTAGGATTATAGGCATGAGCTAAGTGCCCAGCTAATGTGATTAATCATTTTCTTAATCTTTCCTAGATCATTGCTGGTGATTCCTAAAATTTAGCACTAATAATATTTACTTTAATTTTGGCATTACTATTGTGAAAGCCCCCTTCACATAATAACACTGACTCACTTAAGAGTCAAGAGCTCAAAAATATATGTAGAGGCCATTATCTGCAAAAGATACCTTATCTTACATTTCTCAACTCATTGTACCTACCTTTTCCTTTACGTCCTTGAGCATATTCATAAAAGGTATTTTAGGCCAGGCACAGTGGCTCACACCTATAATCCCAACACTTTGGGAGGCCAAGGCAGGCAATCACTTGAGGTCAGGAGTTCAAGACCGGCCTGGCGAACACGGTGAAACCCCGTCTCTACTAAACATACAAAAAAATTAGCTGGGTGTGGTGGCAGACGCCTGTAATCCCAGCTACTGGAGAGGCTGAGGCAGGAGAATCACTTGAACCCGGAGACAGAGGTTGCGGTGAGCCGAGATCGTGCCACTGCACTCCACCTTGGGTGACAGAGCAAGACTCCATCTCAAAAAAAAAAGATATTTTAGAGGATTTATCTACTAATTCCATACTTTCTGGTCTGTTGCAAGTGAACCAATTTTTCTTTGCTTATGGATCACATTTTTCTGCCTCTGTGCATGTTTAGTAATATTTAATTGGATGTTGAAAATTGTCAATTTTTTTTGTTGAGTGCCAGATTTTGTTGTCTTTCCTTAAAGAGGGCTGGATTTATTCTGGTAGGGAGTTATATCTTTTTTTAAAGCTTTAAAAAGCTTTGCATGTTGCTGTGGATTTTTTCCATTGTTTCATTTATCTTCTTCAGAGACTTCAATTATATGTATATTGTATTCTGTGTGGATGCCTGTTTTCCATTTCCATCACATTCTGCCTGATCCATTTTTTTTCTTTTTTCTTTTTTTTTTTTTTTTTTTTTGAGACGGAGTCTCCTTATGTCACCCAGGCTGGAGTGCAATGGTGCCATCTAGGCTCCCTGCAACCTCCGCCTCCCAGTTTCAAGTGATCCTCCTACCTCAGCCTCCCAAGTAGCTGGGATTACAGGGATGTATCACCACCAGGCTAATTTTTGTACTTTTAGTGAAGATAGGGTTTCACCATGTTGGCCAGGCTGGTCTCAAACTCCTGACTTCAAGTGATCTTCCCGCCTTGGCCTCCCAAATTGCTGGGATTACAGGTGTAAGCCATTGTGCCCGGCCTGGGAGGAGACTTTCATCAGGTAAGTATTGTTTTTGAATGTATGATTCTAAGTGGTTTTTTGTTTGTTTGTTTTTTGTTTTTTTGAGACGGAGCCTTGCTCTGTTGCCCAGGCTGGAGTGCAGTGGTGCAATCTCGGCTCACTGCAAGCTCCGCCTCCTAGGTTCACATCATTCTCCTGCCTAAGCCTCCTGAGTAGCTGGGACTACAAGCACCCGCCACCGTGCCTAGCTAATTTTTTGTATTTTTAGTACAGATGGGGTTTCACCATGGTCTCCATCTCCTGACCTCGTGATCCACCCGCCTTGGCCTGCCAAAGTGCTGGGATTACAGGCGTGAGACACCACGCCCGGCCTCTAAGTGGTTTTTAAAAATTATTTTTACTTGCTTGTCTATCCTTGCAAATAGATACTTAAATATTAGGGCATAAAGGGGCATGATGCATGCAACCTACTCTGAAATGGTTCAGAAAAAAAACAATAATATGGATATAGATAAGATATATATATGTAGAGGGAATGATAAAACAGGTTTAAATTAATAAACTTAAGGGATATAGAGAAGTTCTCTTTATTCTCGCAAATTTTCTGGAACTTTGTGATTCTTTCAAAATAAAAGTGAGGCAGGAGAAGAGTACCTGGAGGCAAAAAATCTAAGGTTGTTTCACACCGACTTTCTAGAACTAAATTGAAAGGAAACGCAAAACTTTCCGTGCCTAAATAACAAAAGGACCTTTTCTGCCTGGCAGATGGGAAATTGGCTGCCTGTAACAAATCAGACTGATTGCAGGTAGAGTCTTCACTGGCAACTTTGTAACTTCACCCTAACCTCTGATTGCAACCAATCAGATGTTTGCACAGGAGTGTGACCTTTGTTACTTCACTTCAGCCACTGGTTGGCTGCTTTCTGCGACCAATCAGACTGATTGCGGGCCACCACTTCATTTACATGAGGTGACCATGAAGTAACCAATGCGAAACTTCTAGGGGGCATTTGAACCCAAGAAGATTCTGTATCGGGGCCCTCAAGCTGCTGCTTGGGTCCTCTCCCACAGTGTGGAGTGTACTTTTGTTTTCAATAAACCCCTGCTTTCATTCTTTTGTTGCTTCATTCTTTGCTTTGCTGGGCATTTTGTCCAATTCTTTGTTCAAAACGCCGAGAACCTGGACAACTTGCAGTCACGACCCACTACCGGTGACAAAAGCTTAAAAATAGTCTATTCATGACTAAATACAGAAACCATAACTTGCCTCCTTTGATAACCATTAAATACTTATGTAGAAGTTATTGATGAGGAATTTATGGGGAGGTGGAGCAAAGGTCACTCTTGCTAGGCTTTAGCAAAGAGACTGGTGGCATTTGCCCCTGCCCAAGAGGATCTGTGGAACTTTGAACTTGAGAGAGATGATTTAGGGTATCTGGTGGAAGAAATGTCTAAGCAGCAAGGTGTTCAAGATATGAACTGGCTTTTTCTGAAAGCATGCAGTCATCTGCATTCACAAAAAGATTATCTGAAATTGGAACTTATGTTTAAAAGGGAAGTAGAGCATAAAAGTTTGGAAAACTTGCAACATGACCATGCCTTAGAAAAGAAACTCATTTTCTGGGGATAAATTCAAGCCTTCAGATGCAGAAATTTGCATAAGAGAAGCCAAATGTTAATAGCCAAGACAATGGGGAAAATGTCTCCAGAGCATTTTAGAGACCTTCAAGGCAGTCCCTCCCATTACAGGCCTGGAGACCTAGGAGGGAAAAATGGTTTCCTGGGTGGGGTCCAGGGCCCTGCTTCTCTGTGCAGCCTTAGGACATGGTGCCCAGCATCCCAGCTGCTCCAGCTCCAGCTGTGGCTAAAAGGGGACAAGGTACAGCTTGGGCCATTGCTTCACAAGGTGCAAGCCCCAAGCCTTGGTGGCTTCCACATGGTGCTGGGCTTGTGCATATGCAGAAGACAAGCGCTGAGCTTTGGAAGCCTCTACCTAGGTTTCAGAGAATGTATGGAAATGCATGGATATCTAGCAGAAGTCTGCTGCAGGGGCAGAGCCCTCATGGAGAACTTCTACTAGGACAACACGGAGTGGAAATGTGAGGTTGTAGTTCCCACAGAGTTCCCGCTGGGGCACTGCCTATTGGAGCTGTAAGAGGACTGGCCTGCTGCAGTGGCTCATGCCTGTATTCCCAGCACTTCAGGAGGCTGAGGCAGGCAGATCACCTGAGGTCAGGAGTTTCAGACCAGCCTGGCCAACATGGCAAAACCACAGCTCTACTAAAAATAGAAAAATTTGCTGGGCATGGTGGTGGGCACCCGTAATCCCAGCTACTCTAGACGCTGAGGCAGGGAGAATTGTTTGAACCTGGGAGGTAAAGGTTGCAGTGAGCCGAGATCACGTCATTGCCTGGGCGATAGAGCGAGACTCCATCTCAAAAAAAAAGAGTCACTATCCTCCAGATCTCAAAAAAAAAGAGTCACTATCCTCCAGATCCATGGAGAAGCTGCAGGCACTCAATGCCAGCCTGAGAAAGCAGTTCTAGGGGCTGTACCCTGTGGAACCACAGGGGCAGAATTGCCCAAGGACTTGGGAGCCAACCCCTTGCATCACTGTGCCCTGGATGTGAGACATGGAGTCAAAGGAGATTATTTTGCAGCTTTAAGATTTAACGAGTGCCCTGCTGGGTTTTGGACTTGCATGGTGCCTGTGGAGCCCCTTTGTTTTGGCCAATTTCTACCATTTGGAACAGGAACATTTACCCAATGCCTGTACCCCCATTATATCTTGGAAGTAACTACTTGCTTTTGATTTTACAGGCTCATAGGCAGAAGGGACTTGCTGTCTCAGACTTTGTACTCCCACTTTTGAGTTAATGCTGGGATGAGTTAAGACTTTGGGGGACTGTTGGGAAGGCATGATTGGTTTTGAAACGTGAAAAAGACACGAGATTTGAGAGAGGCCAGGGGTGGAATGATGTGGTGTGCCTCTGTGTCCCTATCCAAATCTCATCTTGAATAGTAATCCCCATGTGTCAAGGGCCTGGTGGGAGGTGACTGGACCATGGGGGCAGTTTCCCCCATGCAGTTCTAGTGATAGCGAGTTCTCATGAGATCTGATGGTTTAAAACTGTTTGGCAGTTCCTCCCACCTCCATCCGCCATGTAAGATGTGCCTTGCTTCCCCTTTGCCTTCCACCATGATTGTAAGTTCCCTGAGGCCTCCCTAACCATATGGAACTGTGAGTCAGTTAAACCTCTTTTGTTTATAAGTTGCCCAGTCTCACGTAGTTTCTGTCTTTTTAATTTTTATTTATTTATTTTTGAGATGGAATCTTGCTCTGTCACCCAGGCTGGAGTGCAGTGGCATGATCTTGGCTTACTGCAACCTCCGCCTCCTGGGTTCAAGCAATTCTCCTGCCTCAGCCTCCCGAGTAGTTGGGATTACAGGCACCCACCACCACGCCCAGCTAATTTTTGTATTTTTAGTAGAGATGGGGTTTCACTATGTTGGTCAAGCTGGTCTTGAACTCCTGACCTCAGGTGATCTGCCTGCCTCGGCCTCCTAAAGTGGGTAGTTTCTTTATTGCACAGTGAAAATGGACTAATACACAGGGAAAAGAATTAGATGACTTTAAAACACAATATTTTGACCATGCATTCTTAATTGGATATATTATGTAGACAAAAAGAATGCAATAAAATATTAAACTGCATTCAGTAATTAGTCTTGTTGGTAGTAGTAACATTGGTATTGTATCGTGAAACTATTGTAATTATTTTTTAGAATATAGCAGATAAGTAATTATGTAAATGTCATTAGGAAACAAAATGTTCAGCACAGGTTGAGCATCCCTAATCCGGAAATTCAAAATCCAAAATGCTCCAAAATCTGGATCTTTTTGAGGTCAACATGACATCTCAAGTGGAAGATTCTACCTCTAACCTCATGTGATGGGTTGTAATAAAAACACAGGCAAAACGGCTTCATGTGCAAAATTATTGAAAATATTGAATAAAATTACCTTCAGGTTTTGTGTGTAAGGTGTATATGAAACATAAATGAATTCTGTGTTTAGATTTGGGTCGCATCTCCAAGATATTGCTTTATGTATGTGCAAATATTCCAAAATCTGAAAATATCTGAAACACGTCTGGTTCCAAGCATTTTGGATAAATGCTTCTCAACCTAAGAAAAAAAAAAATTACAAATATAAAATCAAAGAAACTAAGTTGAAACTCTGTAATCTTAAATTTGAATTGGAAGTATCAGTATGAATTCAAGATTTTTTTCTCTTGAAAAAATTATCGATTTCCCAGCTCTATTAGAAAGACTTAGAAGTAATGCCCAGTGGCAATGAGTACTCCTGATTATGGTTTCTGACTGCCATTTCCTACTTAAAGGAACTGAGGCTCTTTGGAGGAATGACTGATTCCATGTCAGGGGCAGGAAATGTACAAAATAAGTTTGGGCCATTTTGTGCCAGAAAGCAAGAAAACTATCAAAGATTAATGTGACCACATCTACAACACATAGGAACCAACTCAAATAATTTCTCACTGGCCAAAAGTGGGACAATTTGAGCATCAAAAAGAATAATTAATGCACTTCAATTATGTGAAAAATACATATATTTACGATAATTTTTTTAAAAAGATCATTAGAAGTTGCTAGGGCACTAACTCATTATTTTGAAAATGGATAAATGAAAAGAAACAAATGTGGACCCTATCTTTCATCTTCAAACTATATTTCAGGATAACCAAAGAGTTAATGAAAAATGTTATGGTAGAATTCCAGCTAATAAATCTAGGAGGAATGTTAGAATTAGAAATTCATTATTTTGCAACCTCTAATGAAATACTGGATTGAGTCACAATTAATGGATGCTAAAATAATCAGGTGATGGTTGATGAAAAATGTAATGTAGGAATCAGGTTGACACCATCTCAACCCATGAGGAATATTTCACCATAAAACGGAACTATCAGCCATATGTGCCTCATGATGTGATGTAAGAGGAAGTACACAGCAACTACCACGAAGTATGCTTACCTAAAATATAGAACCTCAATCTAATAAAAATCCTAGATCTGACTACCTATTTGCAGAAATAGGAGTAATATCACAAGGAAGTAATCAGCTAAATCTAGAATATGGGACATTCGGTAGTACAAATGGCCTGGTTTCTACAGTAAACCTATGGTATGAAGGGTGAGGTGCTGGTAAAATTGAGTAAAAGGGACTTAAGAAATATGACAATTTGTGATGGTATTAGGTGGGGTGGGGTGGGGGAAGAAACAACTAAGTACAATGTATGGACTTGTTAGGATCTTGAATAAAGCAACTGTAAACAGAATCTTTGATATAATAGAAAAAAATTTAATACTTGGGGGGTGATGGATAGTATTGAGATTTTTCTTAATTTTGTGTGATAATGGCATGGTGGATACGATTTTTGAAAGTTCTTATCAGTTGTGCATATTGAAGTTGGGATATGCTTTATAATACTTTAGCAAAAAAAGTGGGGGACATAGTAGGGAGGAGGGTAGGGAAGAACTGTCTGTCAACAAATGTTGATAATTGTTGAAGCTGAAAACTGTTGAACTTACTAGGGCTGAGGCTGATTATACGATTACCTCTCTTTTTGCATATGTTTAACTTTTCCCATAAGAAAATGTTTTAGGAAAAATTATCTAGCTTTCTCCAACCTGGGTTGGTTGGTATAAGTTACTGATTGTGACTATCCCAAAAGTTGGTTCAACATTAAGGTAATGTTTGTTAGGAAAAAAAATTAGATCAACACATTATTTAGTATCCCAGGTTTTTGAGCATTCATTTAAAAAATTCACTATAATGAGAGATGATTATACATGTTTGTTATATTTCTGAGATGATCAATTTTAACAGGATTGGTGGTAATTTTTAAATCATAAACTGATAAAGTTTGATGACTGATAAATCTCCCCAATATATAGAAAATCTATTTAATTATTTTGTTTTCATAAGGGAACAACTTTGGTGGAAGGTACAGCTGTCTCTATGTACAAGGAGAAGCACATAGCTCACGTGTGCATCTGGCAGAACCCCCAGTACAGAGGCAAGCAGGTGCTGTTTTCCAATGACACCTACTTGTGTGTGTCCTAATACTATAGTTAGAAAATGGCTCAGATTTTTGAGTTGCTTTTCCCAGAACTCAAAGATCGTCTTCCTGTTTATCTTGGTGGAATGCCTATGCTATACTTGTGATTTTTCTGTTCTCTGTAACCTATTAAAACAAGATTGTCACAGATGGGGAAACAAGAGGTCATTAGTTAACAATCAGATATTTGATTTCTTGAGCAGAAAAGATACTCTGTTGTGTTTTTAAAAACATTTTTAAAGGAGAAATAGGGCTACTCCTTGGAAGGCAGATACTTGTTCACTGGGCTTTCCTCAAGAGTCAACACAGTCGTTTCTAAATTCATTTCCTCCTTCAACTCTGTTCTTGTAGTTAACATAAGCTTTGCCTCTTTTAATTCTTGTCAGTTCACAGTGGTTACTTCTTTATAGCTTAATACTGCCAGAAGAGCAAAGGGAAGCCAAATAGGTGGACAATTAGCTTTTGTCTAACTTGGTATGATATGGAGAGGAAAGCACTCTTTAATTCATTCTTCAGTTTCTAGAACAGTTGCTCTTGATTAGGTTAGGGGCAGAAAAAACATTTGTAATAATTTCTGGCTTTGAGAGACACAAGCCTTTGTCTGCCCCAGAGTATTAGTTAACCCACCTAGTGCTCCTAATCATATATTAAGGATTGGGAAGGACATTCATTGCCTCACTCTCTGTTTCACCTTCTGTAAAACTGGTAGAATAATAGTACCCATTACATAGCATTGTATGATGATTAAATTTGTTAATATTTTCAAAATGCTTAGAACACAGATTGGGCACATAATAGCAAGCACCACATGTGTTTATAAGATAAATTCCTTTGTGCTGCCTTCCGTTAAAGTTTAAATAAGTAAATAAATATATTAAATAAATACTTGCATGACATTTTGAAGTCTCTCTACAACATCTGAGTAAGTGGTGGCTGCGACAATGCTACTGGAGTTCCAGAATCTTGTTGGTGACAAGATTGTTCACCAGCATATGGTGTGGTGAAAACTCACTAACTTGCAATTAGTTCAGATTATTAAGCCTGAATAGGTGAAAATCCTGAAATCAAGGATCTTTGGAACTATTTGAAATCAGTATTTTATATTTGCCTGTTCTATTCATTAAAATGTTGCAAGTGTTCTATTTGATGGATTAAGTATATTTAGGATATACATGTTCAATTTGTGATTTTGTATACTTAATTGGAACAAGAAAGCTAATAAAGGTTTTGCTATAGGGAATCTATTCTTTTAAGTAAACTTCAGTGAAAATGTATTACTAGAGCATATAGAGAGGTAAATAATTTGTGGACACACCATAGACTGAAATAGTAAATTTAAAAGAAATTGTTGGAAGAATCAAGTGTTTGTGGAATGAGTCCTCCTAGTAAAGTTCCTGCTCTTGTGAATAATTAAGCATCATTTATAATTACTACAGTAAAAGGAAGCCTAAGAAGTATTAGACTCTACTTGTATTTAAATTACACTTTACTAATTTATGTGTATGAAAAATCTTTTAAAAGCTTATTTTCATAAGCCATGAGATAACTCCTTTACATTTTAAGAATTTCTGAATTTGCTTGTATTTTATTAGTGCAAACGGCAGAGCTAGCAATTCCTTTTTCTGTGTTCCCATTCCATCCTATTCATCCCTCTTTTAGGAAACTCTGAACTCTGGATTGTCCTTGTTTACATATCTGTCTCCTGCACTGGACTGTGTGTCTCTGAGTGTAGTATGACGAATTCATTTGTTTGTCAAGGATAGTCTAGCACATGGTATACTCTCAATACATTTGTTGAACAGCCTAATTAGTAATGTCTGCAACAATGACATTTTACTATATTTAATAAAGCTCTGGGAAAGTAGGATACACATAAGACAGGTCCAGGTCTAAATTATTTACAGAAACTTGGATTTTTAGTTCGGTTTGAAATTTGAAGATGTGAGTAGACTTAATCTCAGTTTCCCAAAGGACAAGCTAATCGGAATTATCATCCTCTTTCACTTGATTGGATCCCCAGAATGCCATTAACGGATGCAGCAGAATTTTTTAACAGTTTTAAATTCTGTATATTTGATGAAGAGGTTTTATATTTTTGGATTCAAGCCTCTTTTTAAACTTCTACAATGTGGTTCACAAGAATTCCTCATATCCTGCTTTTGAAATATATATTGCAGCTTTCGTAAGTTGGGAAGGTTACATTTCAAGGACTAAAGTTACAGTATACTCAAGGGGTACACAAGCCTAGCACCGCATTTTCCAGAGTGTTCGATAAAGATTGTTAAACTCTAAATCACAGGCCTTTTAATTCTTAAGATAAATAGCAGCAGAAAGAAACATCTTTGGCTTATTTCTGGTAAGGTTTTTATGCTCTATAAAACAAAGAATTGTATTCATCCGCGCAGCACAGATTCTATTAAAAATAAATGTGAGAGTTGTTAATGTAGTACTGCTCATTTACCACCAAAATTCACTCTTCAGGAATAATTCCATCAGTTTAAATTGGATATTGGAATGAGCATTGATTACCTCATGTAATTTGGTAGCCCAAAATTTCTTCATGGAGTTTTGAAGTCACCGGGATTTCAAAGGTTTTAATGAGTTTTTAATTTTTTTTAAACCCTCAAATTTCATTACCTTTAAATTAGGTTGAAACGGGGCGCAAGAGATTGGATTAACACCACAGTAATACTTACTTTGTTCTTAACCATTTCAGGGCTTCTTGAAATAGAGACTGTATGGTGTAATGGAAAAAGCCTTGGAATCTGAGAGCCTGATTCCTGGATTCAGTCCCAGTTCTGCGTGACCTTGGACAAGTTACTTTACTTCTCTGAATTTCCGTTTCCTCCTCTGCAAAATGAGGATAGCAACAGCCACCTTGCAACCCTTACTGGAGCGCGCCCCGCACACCCCGCGCCTGCCTCGAGGAAGAGCAGCCATGATTACGACGCCGCCGCCGCCGCTCCGCTACCCGCTTGCGGCTGGCGCCCTCCCCCAGCAGGTGTAGGCGCTGCCGCGCTGCCCCACGCCTTTCCGCAGCTCGCGGGCCTGCGCTTCGGCGTCCCCAAGGAGGCCGCTGCAGGCTGAGGTAGCGCACCGGCCTCTCGCGTCCCAGTCCCGCCCTGGGCGGAGGCAGGGCCGGCGACCCAGCTCGGAGGCCGAGGCCCGGCCCCACCGAGTGCGGAGGAGCGCAGGCGGCCTCCGCCCCTCGGCCCTCCCCCCCGGCCCTCCCTCCGCCCCCTCCGCCCTTGCGCGCCGCCCGCCCGGGTCGCCGCGGGGCCGTGGTGTACGTGCAGAGCGCGCAGAGCGAGTGGCGCCCGCATGCCCTGCGCTCCTCCACAGCCTGGGCCGGGCCGCCGGGGAGGCTGAGGCGGCGGCGGCGGCCGAGGGGGCCGGTCTTGCGCTCCCCAGGCCCGCGCGCTTGAGTCCAGGTTGCCATTCGCCGCACAGGCCGCATTCTCTCAGCCCTCGGCAGCGATGAGGCGCTGAGGCGGCCGCCGGCGCTGCGCCGGAGACTAGGACTCGGAAGCGGCCGGGCCGAGGGTGCGGGGTACCGGCCTCCCTGAGGCGAGGGTAGCGGGTACATGGCGCAGTAACGGCCCCTATCTCTCTCCCCGCTCCCCAGCCTCGGGCGAGGCCGTCCGGCCGCCACCCCTCTTGCTCGGCCGCCGCCACCGCCGCCGCTGCCGCCGCCGCCGCCGCCATGGCCAATGACAGCGGCGGGCCCGGCGGGCCGAGCCCGAGCGAGCGAGACCGGCAGTACTGCGAGCTGTGCGGGAAGATGGAGAACCTGCTGCGCTGCAGCCGCTGCCGCAGCTCCTTCTACTGCTGCAAGGAGCACCAGCGTCAGGACTGGAAGAAGCACAAGCTCGTGTGCCAGGGCAGCGAGGGCGCCCTCGGCCCCGGAGTGGGCCCGCACCAGCACTCCGGCCCCGCGCCGCCGGTTGCAGCGCCGCCGCCCAGGGCCGGGGCCCGGGAGCCCAGGAAGGCAGCGGCGCGCCGGGACAACGCCTCCGGGGACGCGGCCAAGGCAAAAGCAAAGGCCAAGCCCCCGGCCGACCCCGCGGCGGCCGCGTCGCCGTCTCGCGCGGCCCCGGGCGGCCAGGGCTCGGCGGTGGCTGCCGAGGCCGAGCCCGGGAAGGAGGAGCCGCCGGCCCGCTCATCGCTGTTCCAGGAGAAGGCGAACCTGTACCCCCCGAGCAACACGCCCGGGGATGCGCTGAGCCCCAGCGGCGGCCTGCGGCCCAACGGGCAGACGAAGCCCCTGCCGGCGCTGAAGCTGGCGCTCGAGTACATCGTGCCGTGCATGAACAAGCACGGCATCTGTGTGGTGGACGACTTCCTCGGCAAGGAGACCGGACAGCAGATCGGCGACGAGGTGCGCGCCCTGCACGACACCGGGAAGTTCACGGACGGGCAGCTGGTCAGCCAGAAGAGCGACTCGTCCAAGGACATCCGAGGCGATAAGATCACCTGGATCGAGGGCAAGGAGCCCGGCTGCGAAACCATTGGGCTGCTCATGAGCAGCATGGACGACCTGATCCGCCACTGTAACGGGAAGCTGGGCAGCTACAAAATCAATGGCCGGACGAAAGTAAGTGTGTGCTGCGGGTTTGTGCTGGACAGACCCTTCTCGGCGGGCAGCCCCTGCCTGCGACTGTAACCGCCTAGGCTGAGAAGCAGCATTCCTCTGTATAGAAGGGACTCGTTGTGTAGCACCCCGTAAGGAAGACGGACAGAATTTGTAGTGGCTGTTTATCTAGTTAGCCCCTTTGTGTCCGCTGTTTTCCACTTACTGCCCGTTCACAAACTTCTCCGGCTAATTGCATGGTTTTCTGGCTAAACGTAGGCTCTTTAACTTTGCTATTTTCTTTCTTCCATTTCACTGTTGGTCACAATTCAAACCTTAGTGGCGTTTTAGCCACCCAGTGAGGGGGTGTTAGAGTACCACCCAAACCAAGTCCTGGTTCTGCATGTGCCTTGTGTTTGCATACGCTCTTGAATTTCCTATGGTGTCTGAACCACTCATCACATTTTGATTGAGAGTCAAACGCTATGTGCAGTGAAGAGTTTGCCAGCTGACCACAAAAAGGTAAATTTAAAATACGCATTTAGTCGAAAGACTGTCCATATTCAGGAAGAGCTTGGCTACTCACCTCCCCCTCTTATAGCTCTTATCCCTTACCCTGTTCCTACTGTTTTGAAACCCTTTACAAAAAGGGGAAAGAAGTATTTCCGTTTTCAGACTTCTCAGTGTAGGTAGGCTACATTTTTAGCATAAGTTTACTTTATTTGCTTTGTTAATGTAATCCTTCTGTTGAAAACTGTTTTGTAACTTCCTGGAAAAAACAAAACAAAACAAACAAAAACAACCACAACATGGAATTGGAGCAGGAGGCTCGTTTTATCCTCCAAATTTGGTGAGTTTTTGTTTTCTATTTACCGTTGCGGTTTTTCCTCCACAGATTCTTCACTTCCTACCTAGTCTATTCCTAGCTCTTTCCTCCCTCATGATAAACAGTAGACTCTTTCCTCCTTAATATTCTCTTGCAGCTTTTTTTCATTTTACTTCTCAGATCTTGATCTTTTCTGTGTATATAGCTGCTCCCAGGCCGCCCTCCTTCACCATCAGTCTCTGTCTGATTTTGTGAGTTTTGAGAGATTGACCTGGGAGAGCATCACAGTTGCATGTTTGTACACACACGCTGACTCTTAACCAGTGGTTCTTTTTTATGTGTGCGTCAGATCATTTACTTTGACAGTCATTACATGTGATTCTCAGGCTGCCTGAAAGGCTGAACATAGGCAGGGAGAAAGTTACAAACATGAAAATGTGGGGAAAAATACAATGTGAAGTCTAATTTACGTATTGCCACTTCATTGCTGGGTGAAGGCACAAGTCTTGATTTCTTGTAGTCTTAAAAAGGAACAGTTGAATAATATTAAACTGGAAGGGAAAGGGGGATCTGATGAAATCTCAGCCTTGGTCTTTCATTAGATTTGCGTTGATATTTTTAAGAAAGAACGTTGTCATGGATCACATCTGAACATAAAGTCCCGAGCTCCAGAGCAGGAAAGAAATTAGTTTGAGAGAATAGGGCTATGAAGACTGACCAAAGTATATCGTTGGACATAAGCTTAAATTAGATTCTTGAAGAAGATGATGTCCCAAATCTTCCTTGATCTGCTTTCCTTAGTTAATTTAGCTTTCCAAGTTAAGCTGAGACCTCTTTACTCTTTTGTCTTCCTGCTTTCACCTGTCCTTAGAGAAGAGACAGCAGACAGCCTGGCTCTTACAGCAAATGCTTCTCATAGGGATGCTGTTAGAAATAGCTACCTCCTTCCTCAAGAGTTCTAGTTGTTGGGGTTTTAAGTCACCTAACTGTACATATTAGCAGGTAATAAGGGATGGGATGAAGGAGGGATGACCTTTAAACTCTTTGGATTAGATCTTCTGCTTATATTAATTTTAGGAACACAACTTAGGGATCTATAAATGATATTCTGGAATTCCTTTCATTATACTTCTTGGCCTAAAGAAGTTTTGGTAATAGTGTTTCAACGTGTAATTTAAATATTCCTTAAAAAACAAGAGTGTTTGCTTTGTGGAAATGAGAAGGCAGTCAAAATAACCACCCACCGTATATTGAGCAACCACAGTGTGTTAGGCATCAGATTAGGGTCAATAGAGATACATTCAGAGTAATTTTTTTTTTTTTTTTTGAGACAGGGTCTTCCTTTGTCGCCCAAGCTGGAGTACAAGGTGTATAAGCATGGCCCACTGCAGCTTCCACCTCCTAGGCTCAAGCTATCCTGCCACCTCAGCTTCCGAGTAGCTGGTACTGTAGGCACACACCACCATGCTCGGCCACATGAGAAAAAAAAAAGGTTTTTTGTAGAGTCAGGGTCTTGCTGATCATTTGATCTGGAACTCCTGGGCTCAGGTGATCCTCCTGCCTTGTCCTGCCAAAGTACTGTGGTTACAGACTTGAGCCACCTCACCTGGCCACAATAATCTTAATTCTATGAAGCGAGTCGTTTTACTCCTAATTTACATTTGAGGGATTTTCAGCTCAGACTTGGCTAAGGTCTACCACTTACCATAACCCTAGCTGGTGTTCAAACTTACGTCATTCAGATATCAAACCCATGCTCTTTTTTAGCTACACTGGTTACACGTAGAACATTAAATGAGATGTAGATTACTTGGCACCCTGCTGGAACTGCAGTTTGATACATATATTTTGTTGAAAGTGGGTGAATAGCACTAGCTTTATATGTGAGTAATCATACTCTATGGTTGGGCTGTGTAAAACTTAATTAGGTGAGTGTACAATGTTTATTTCAGATAGCGGCTTAAAAGCCACTTTTGTATTTATCCACCTGAATTATGCGCCTGTCAGTATAACTGTTAAGAGATGTCAGAATATGGTTTTTTTATGTGATTGCAGAAGATTTCTGAATTTTATCCTTCGTAACATTATAGTGATTTTAAAAGTTATATGCAGCAAATGTGTAGTGTTTTTCTCATTTCAGCTTTCACAGCAGTAGGCAGGTGGTTGTATTTTTTTTATAGATTAGAAAAGTGGGACTCAGGAAAGTTCACTTGTTGGAAATTCTGCAGCATATTAGGACCTAAATTCAGGTTTTCTGACTGAGAATCCGATGTTCTTTTTATTTACATCATCTATATTGCATGCTCTTCATGTCAGGGCGTGGTAATCAGATGATACATGATTGTCTGTGGCCCATTCAGCGTAGGCTTTGTTTTCCCCTGAATTTCTACTTCAAACATTCTTATCTGGCCACTGTTTATGCAGCTACTTTAAAAAAGGAACCACAAGGGAAAAATGAAGTAATACAGGAGAAAAACAGAAATGTAATTGTAGCCACTGATGTAACCAAGCTCCTGTTTCCACTTTCTCTGGTCTTTTTGGGATTTTCCCCTTTTTGCTGTTACCCTGCCCTTTGATCCTATATCCTTGCTTATGCTTGTTTTCATTAAGAAGACTCTCGATATCCAGTAGAAAGAAACCATAGTCTGCTGTTTTGTGAAGAGTAGTGTGCCTTGACTTGGGGGTACAGGAGTAAGAGGAATGCAGAGGAGTGAGGATCATGGGAAAATGTTGAACTTTTCTGTTGGAGTTTCTTAGCCACTCTGAAGGAAAACATTTTCCCGTTAAAATAGAAATACTAGTATCATATACATAACATTTTTGGAATTTAATCCAAAACTTCATCTGTTCCATTGAAACATACATAAAGAAAAGGAGTAATAAAATAGGTTAGGACCAATAAGCAGCAGATTATGTTACTAAGATTTTTCACTGTTACTGTAGTTAGTCAGCTCTGGCTGATTATGGCTTTTAAGAGCAAAGAATAGGATGAGGAAAATGCTGCTGTTTTATTATCACTAACAGAGATGTGGTGACAATCCTCTTAGATGTTAAAACAAAACTGACCCAGGAAGAGAGCCCTCATCAGTACCAGACCATGCTGGCATCCAGATCTCAAGACTTTCAGCTTCTAGAACTGTGAGAAAATAAACATGTTATTTAAACCTAAATACATAACTAAACCTTTATCTACTTCTGCCATTCTCTTTATACACTTGGGATCCAGGATACACAAATTGAAGTTACTTGTTTAATGATTTTATAACTATGTCAGAATTTAAGTTAAAAGTGAGTTATTCGGTATGTAGAAAGGCTGAAAATAGTACAACTGCAGTAATTCTGCCAGCTATAAGGGACATGTGGACTGAGAGGGTAGTCTTAATAGATTGTGATCAACTATGTGCGAAAACATTTTGTACAGTGAGTTGATGTGTAGTTTACATGTAAACTACTTTAGTTCTAAAGGAATTTTATTTTACGTTAAAAGATTTTTTTAGGCTGGGCTTAGTGACTTACCCCTAAAATCGCAGCATTTTGAGGGGCTGAGGCAGGAGGATCGCTTGAGCCCAGGAGTTCAAGACCAGCTTGGGCAAATGGTGAGACCTTGTCTCTAAAAAAAATTAAAAAATTAACCAGGCATGGTGGTGTGAGCTCGTGGTCTCAGGTGGGAGGATTGCTTGAGCCCAGGTGACAGAACAAAACCCTGTCTCAAAAAAAAAATTTTTATTTTTATTTTTTTTATGTATGTAGCTCTTATCTACTACCTAATAATCCGCAAAAATGCCCACAGAGCCTTAATTACATGGAGGAGGAGGGGATAATAGAGATCATTTTAGCTTTGAAAGATAATGGATTCTGGGCCAGATGTGATAACTCACGCCTGTAATTCCCAACACTCTGGGAGGCTGAGGCAGGAAGATAACTTGAGTTCAGGAATTCAAGACCAGCTTGGGCAACATGGCAAGACCTCATCTCTACTTAAAAAAAAAAAAAAAAATTATTAAGAAAGAAAGGGGTCGGGTGCAGTGGCTCACACCTGTTACCCCAGCACTTTGGGAGGCCGAGGCAGGCGGATCATGAGGTGGAGAGATCAACACCATCCTGGCCAACCAACATGGTGAAATCCTGTCTCTACTAAAAATACAAGAATAAGCTGGGTGTAGTGTTGCAAGCCTGTAGTCCCAGCTACTTGGGAGGCTGAGGTAGGAGAATCGCTTGAACCCGGGAGGCAGAGGTTGCAGTGAGCCGAGATTGTGTCACTGCACTCCAGCCCGGGCGACAGAGTGAGACTCCGTCTCAAAAAAAAAAAAAAAGGAAAGATAATGCATTTGGTTCTGCCATTAGATCTGGGTTGGATTCCGGGTCTGCTATGGTTTCTGTGTCCTTAGTCCAGTTTCTTAATCTCTTGAGTCCTCAGTTGCTCTGTTTATAAAATGGTGTTCAGTGATACCTGTCTTTTTAGCTTCTCAGGCTTGTTGTGAGGTGAACATATAATGCTTCATGTAAAGCAGCTTTTAGATTGTAAAGCGCTGTGCAGAACTGTTCTTAACTATTCTTCCATTTTAAAAATTTGCTGTATTTCTGATTCTTTCTTTTAAGAGTTCTGTGCTTTCCCTGTCTCATTCCCCTCCCATAAACTGGAGAAAAAAGATCTTAGAATGATCACCCATTTTTTTACCCAACCACTTTTCCTGCATTCACACATTTTTTTTTAAAAAGAGAAGAAATAACATATTTTTTTAAAAAGAAAAAAGTCCCAGAGAGATTAACTTGTTCAGAGTCATAGAGCTGGTGACAAAATCAACAGACCTTTGATTCAGTTCATTCATATCTGTAACTTTATGCTGTATGTCATATAACAATGACATATTTCTACTTAGCTAATTTTGGCATATTTTATGCCTTTTTTTAAAAGGACAGGGTCTAACTTGCACAGGCTGGAGTGCAGTGGTACAGTTATGGCTCACTGCAGCCTCAAGCTCCTGGGCTCAAGCAGTCCTCCCACTTGAGTCTCCATAGTAGCTGGGACTACAGGCATGTGCCAACACACCCGGATAATTTCTTAATTTTTTTTGTAGAGATGGGGTCTCGTTATGTTGTCCAGGATGTTCTAGAACTGTTGGCCTCAAATGATCCTCCTGCCTTGGTCTCCCAAAGTGCTGGCTCTTGCCTGTAATCTTAGCACTTTGGGAGGCCAGGGTGGGCAGATTTGCTTGAGCCCAGGAGTTCCAGACCAGGGGGCAACATGGTGAAACCCATCTTGAAAAACAGTACAAAAATTAATCAGGCATGGTGGCACATGAGTGTAGTCCCAGCTTCTTGAGGGGCTGAGGTGGGAAGACCACTTGAGCCTGGGGCGTAGAGGTTGCATTGAACTGTGATTGCACCACTGCACTTCATCCAGCCTGGGTAACAGCAAGACCCTGTCTCAAAAAAAAAAAAAAAAAAAAAAAACAAAACAGTGCTGGGATTACAGGTATGAGCCATCGCACTGGGCCTCTGCCATTTTTGAGAATATGCTTGAACATTTGAGACTTTCTTCTCCCTTTTACTTCTATCATTCTACATGTTGGCTTATCTGACATTCTAGTTTAAATTTTTCTCTTACCTGACTTCCTTAAATTGTCTTTATCCGTCTCTTTCCTCTGATACTATTTAAAGCCGTTTGCCCTGACGTAGGCCTACCATCTCTTGTTTCTTTAGTAGGAGCTGTCTTCCTACTCTGTGTTTCTGATTTGCAGTTTACTCCTGTTCTCCTTTCCCTTTTTTTCCCCATCAGGCTTGAAATCTATCTTTGTTCTTCTTCCATGTTTTCTGAAGCCTGTGCCTGTCTGGTATGCCATTGGATTGATGTTATCAGCTTAGTTGTTTTTGTTTAATTTTTCACTTTAGGCCTTTAAAGCTACCCCAACTATTTCAGTCTCCCTTTCATTCAAGCACATTCTTGGGCAGTTTCTGTTTCTTAGATTTTACTTCTGTGCTTACATTCCACCTTCTTTTCCACTATGCCCTCGTTTCCACACTTGGAACATTGTCTGTGACTACATGATGGCATTCAGATAATTTACTAAGCCCATTTTCAGAGCTTGTCTTTGCCTTTTATTTCAGCTAAAACTCTTCCAAAAAAAATTGATATAGATGGTTAACCAAAATCTTCTCTTACAACAGTTTATTTCATGCCTTATATCCTAGTCAAAACTCAACTTTTCTGCCACTTTTGTACTTCATAATCACATTTTTCCATAACCAATTCACAGTTAGTTTTATTTCTGAAGACCTTGGACAGTATCTGTAGACTTGAGATCACCATAAAGTTTTCATGAGTTTGGAATTCTCATTTTTCTTATGCAGTGTCCCAGGTCCCAGTTCTTTACCAAAGCAAAATATGTGTACTCTTTGTCCTTTGTTGTATTCTCTGAGTCCTGTTTTGATAATATTTTCACTCATTTGTTCAACAGATGTTGAGTGCCCTCCACATACAGGCCCTGTTCTAGGAGCTAGGGTGTCCTGAACAACAACAAAAAGCACCCTTTCTCATGGGCCTTATCTTCTAGTTGGAGGAAGTGAGGGGTGGGGAGGGACTGTCAGTAAACAAATGTCCAAGTAATACATGGTATGTTAGGTGGTAAATATTAAGATGGAGAATAAGTGAGATAAGGACATAATGACTAGGGAGTACTCTTTTAGATTGATAAAATAAGGTAACATTTAAATAGTGACTTGAATGAAGTAGGAAATTAGTTAATGTGGATATGTGGAAGAGGAGCATTCCGAGGAATGGTATTAAATAGCAAATACAGAGGCACTAACTTGAAATGTGTTTGGTGTGTTCAGAAAACAGCAAGCAGAGTACTTTGGGAGGTCGAGGTGGACGGATCACTTGAGGTCAGGAGTTCAAGACCAGCCTGGCCAACATGGCGAAACCCCATCTCTACTAAAAATACAAAAATTAGCCAGGCGTGATGGTGTGTGCCTGTAGTCCCAGCTACTCTGGAGGCTGAGGCAGGAGAATTACTTGAACCGAGGAGGTGGAGGTGCAGTGAGCCAAGATCATGTCACCACACTCTAACCTGGGCAGCAGAGTGAGACTCTGTCTCAAAAAAAACAAAACAAAACAAAACAGAAAACACCAAGGAAACTACTGTCAGAGTGAGACTCTGTCTCAAAAACAAAACAAAACAGAAAACAGCAAGGAAACCACTGTGGTTATAGTGGAAGGAGTAAAGGATATGGGATGGATATAGTGGGATAGGAAATGAGATCAGTTTGTGTAGGGTTTTACCTTGCAAGCCATGGCAAGGATGCTGGGTTTTATTGTGGGCGATATGGGAGAATTGTTTTAGAAAGATCTCTGTGGCTGTTGTGTAGCAGTAGATGTGGGGTGGAAGGATGGAATCAGGAATACTAGTTAGGAAATGCTTGTAGTAGTCTGGGCACTGGATGATAGGAGCTTAAATTAGAGTAATAGCTATGGAGGTGGTGAGCATTTGTTGAATTCTGGATATATTTTGAAAGTAGAATCAAATGAGATTTGCTGATATATTAGTATGAAAGAAAGGAAGACTCATGAATGACTTAAAGGGTTTTGACTTGAGTGACTGGAAGGAAATTATTGTTTTATTCTGACCTAACTTTTCTGCTCTTCTTCTCTTTCCCCCACTTTTTCAGTGTTGCCATTTATGATAGCTTGCTGACACTTGTTTCCCAGCCAAGCAACAGGAAAAAAGTTATATGCTCTAGATTTTCACATTCCTTCAAATTGACTGTGTTAGCTAGTACTACTGTTGACCTTCTAGAGAAGAAAGCCCCATCCTTTCTTCTCTAGAGGTTTTATGGTTTCTTTGTGCAGTATGCTCTTATCAGCTCTACCACTGGAACTGCCTACAGGAATTATTGCAGGAAACTTTGCAACACTTTTAGTGTTGTCTGTAAGTATGTCTGTGCTTCCTTGCATGAACCACTCATTCGAGATGGCTTGTAGATCCACCTAAAAATAAATATACAAAGTTTGAACGTTAGGAAACGTTAGAGAAAATTGGATGGTTCAGCATAAGGTAAGCATAGATTTAGATTCAATGTCAAAATGAAGTCAGAAATAAAACATCTTCATTTAAACCTACTGTTGAAAATAAAACTGTTACAGAAAATTGGGAAGAATGGAATGACCATAAAATATCAAAAATAGTTCCATTGACTTATCAGTACATGACTGTGTGATACACATGACTATATGATAGCTTCCTAAAGTAGTAAAGAGGAAGAAAGTTACTGATAGCTTAGGGACTGTATTGGATGATCTGTGAAGATATCAGTGATGTTTGAGCCTTTCATCCCCTTGATGTGGAGCCTGGCACTGGAATTGCAAATAAAAGTACCAAATATAAAATAATACTGATACTATTAAAATTAGAATATCCAGGACTTTTTTTTTTTTTTTTTTTTGGAGATGGAGTCTCACTCTGTCACCCAGGCTGGAGTGCAATGGCGTGGTCTTGGTTCACTGCAGCCTCTGCCTCCCAGGTTCAAGTGATTCTCCTCCCTCTGCCTCCTGAGTAGCTGGGACTACAGGTGCCCACCACCACACCTGGCTAATTTTTTTGTATTTTTAATAGAGACAGGGTTTCACTGTGGTGGCCAAGCTGGTCTCGAACTCCTGACCTCGTGATCCTTCCGCCTCGGCCTCCCAAAGTGCTGGAATTACAGGCATGAGCCACCATGCCCAGCCTACTATCCAGGACTTGTAAGCATAGGAAGCCTTGCTTTTGATTCTAAAGTGAGAGAGGATTACAAAAGTGTGGGTAAACATTAGATTGTCGGGTATGAAATAATTTTTAAAAATTAAAACCAGAAACGTGAAACATGAACTCCAGAACCCAGGAACCTGTAGTCTCATCTCAATTCAATTTAAGGCTAATTTTCATGTAATAACACCTTGATAGGAAATGTGAAATCTGAGAAGTAAATTGAAAAGGACTAATCATGAGTTTGGGGAATTAAAAGATTGACCATTGTATTTGTCTGTTTTCACACTGTTATAAAGACCTGAGACTGGGTAATTTATAAAGAAAAGAGGTTTAATTGACTTACAGTTCCACATGGCTGAGGAGGCCTCAGGAAACTTACAATCATGATGTAAGGGGAAGTAAGGTACATCTTACATGGTAGCAGGAGAGAGAGCGAAGGAGGAAGTGCCACACTTTAAACCATCAAATCTCATGAGAACTCACCATCACAAGGACGGCATGGGGGAAACTGCCTCCATGATCCAGTTACCTCCCACCATACCCCTCCCTCAACATGGGATTACAATTGGACATGAGATTTGGATGGGGACATAGAGCCAAACCACATCATTCTGCCCCTGCCCCTCCCAAATCTCATGTTCTCCCATTTCAAAACAGTCATGCTTTCCCAGCAGTCACCCAAAGTCTTGACTCATTCCAGCATTAACTCAAAAGTCCAAGTCTAAAGTATCATCTGAGACAAGGCAAGTAAGTCTCTTCTGCCTATGAGCCTGTAAAATCACAAGCAAATTATTTACTTCCAAGACATGATGGGACTACAGGCATTGGGTAAATGCTTCCATTCCAAAAGGGAGAAACTGGCCAAAACCAAGGGGCTATAGGCCCCCCTGCAAGTCTGAAATCCAGCAGGGCAGCCATTAAAGTTCCAAAATCTTCTGTGAATCCATGTCTCACATCCAGGGCACACTGATGCAAGAGGTGGGCTTCCAAGGCCTTGAGCAGCTCTGCCCTGTGGCTTTGCAGGATACAGCTCCTACAGCTTTTTTCACGAACTGGTGTTGAGTGCCTATGACTTTTCCAAGTGCACGGTGAAAGCTATCAGTTGAGCTACCATTCTGGGATCTGGAGGACAGTGGCCTTCTCTCAGCTCTAGTAGACAGTGCCCCAGTGGGGACTCTCTGTGGGGGCTCCAACCCCACATTTTCCCCCACACTTTCCTAATAGAGGTTCTCCATGAGGGCTTCACCCCTGCAACAGATTGTGCCTGGGTATCCAGGCATTTTCATACATCCTCTGAAATCTAGGTGGAGATTCCCAAACTTCAGTTCTTGCCTTCTGCCTACAGGCCCAGTAACACATGGAAGCCACCAAGGCTTGGGGCTTGCACCCTCTAGAGCAACAGCCCGAGCTGTATCATGGCCCCTTTTAGCCACGCCTGGAGCTAGAGCAGCTGGGACTCAGGGCACCAAGTCTTAAGGCTGCACACAGCAGTGTGACCCTGGTTCTGGCCAGGAAACCGTTTTTTTCCTTTTAGGCCTCAGGCCTCTGATGGAAGGGGCTGCTGGGAAGATCTCAGACATGCCCTAGAGACATTTTTTTCCCATTGGCTTGGCTGTTAACATTTGGCTCCTCATTGCTTATGCAAATTTCTGCAGCAGAAGGCTTGAATTTCTCCCCAGAAAATGGGTTTTTATTTTCTACTACATGGTCAGTGTATCAGTCTGTTCTCACGTTGCTAATAAAGACATACGCAAGATTAGGTAATTTATAAAGGAAAGCGGTTTAATTGACTCACAGCTCAGCATAGCTGGAGAGGCTTCAGGAAAGTTACAATCATGGTGGAAGGGGAAGCAAACATGTCTTCCTTCACATGGTGGCAGGGAGAAGAATGAGTGCCCAGTGAAGGGGGAAGCCCCTTATAAAATCATCAGCTCTCGTGAGAACTCACTATCATGAGAACAGGATGGGGGAAACCACCCCCATAATTCAATTATCTCCACCTGCTCCCTCCCATGACACATGGGGTTTATGGGAACTACAATTCAAAATGAGATTTGTGTGGGGACACAGTCAAACCATATTCTGCCCCTGCCCCCTCCCAAATCTTATGTCCTCTCACTTCAAAACACAATCATGCCCTTCTAAGTCTTAATGCATTCCAGCACTAACCCAAAAGTCCAAGTCCAGAGTCTCATCTGAGACAAGGCACGTCCCTTCCACCTCTGAACCTGTAAAATCAAAAGCAAGTTAGTTCCCAGATACAATGGGGTTACAGGTGTTGGGTAGATAGACCCATTCCAAAGGGTAGAAATTGGCCAAAAGGGGCTACAGGCCCTGTGCAAGTCTAAAATCCAGTAGGGCAGTCATTAAACCTTAAAGTTCCAAAATGATCTCCTTTGACTCCATGTCTCACATCCAGGGCATGCTGATGCAAGAGGTGGGTTCCCATGGCCTTGGCAGCTTTGCCCCTGTGGCTTTGAAGGGTACAGCCTCCGTCCTGGCTGCTTTCATGGGTGGGTGTTGAATGTCTGTGCTTCTCCAGGTGCACGGTGCAAGCTGTCAGTGGATCTACTATTCTGGGGTCTGGAGGATAGTGGCCCTCATCTCACAGCTCCACTAGGCATTGACCCAGTGGGGACTCTATGTGGGGGCTCTGACCCCACATTTCACCTCAACACTGCCCTAGGAGAGGTGGTTCTCCATGAGGGCTCTGCCCCTGCAGCAAAATTCTGTCTGGACATCAGGCTTTTCCATACATCCTCTGAAATCTAGGTGGAGGTTCCCAAACCTTAATTCTTGCCTTCTGCACACCTGCAGGCCCAACACCACGTGGAAGCCACCAGGGCTTGGGATTTGCACCTTCTAAAGCAAGGGCCTGAGATGTATGTTGGCCCCTTTAGCCATGGCTGGAGCAACTGGGACACAGGACATCAAGTTCCAAGGCTGCACACAGCAGGAGGACCCTGGACCTTGCCCAGGAAACCACTTTCCCTCCTAGGCCTGTGATGGGAGGGGCTGCTGTGAAGGTCTCTAATATGCCCTGGAAACATTTTCCCCATTGTCTTGGTGATGCAAATTTCTGCAGCAGGCTTGAATTTCTCTCCAGAGTATCATGTTTTCTTTTTTTGTGTGTTATCAGTTTGCAAGTTTTCCAAACTCTTACGCTTTTCTTCCTCTTGAATGCTTTGCCACTTAGAAATGTCTTCTGCCAGATATCCTAAATCATCTCTGTCAAGTTCAAAGTTCCACAGATCTCTGGGGCAGGGGCCAAATCCTGCCAGTCTCTTAGCATAGCAAGAGTGACTTTTACACCAGTTCTCAACAAGTTCCCCATCTCCATCTGAGACCACCTCAGCCTGGACTTCATTGTTCATATCACTGTTAGCATTTTGGTCAAAGCCATTCAACAAGACTAGGAAATTGCACATTTTCCCACATCTTCCTGTCTTGTGAACCTTCCAAGTCTCTAGGAAGTTCCAAACTTTTCCACATCTTCCTGTCTTCTTCTGAGCCCTCCAAACTGTTCCAACCTCTGCCTGTTACCCAGTTCCAAAGTCACTTCCACATTTTTGGGTCTCTTTATAGCAGCACCCCACTCTCTGTGGTGCCAATTTACTGTATTAAGTTTGTTCTCACGCTGCTAATAAAGACATTCTCGAGAGTGAGAAATTTATGAAGGAAAGAGTTTTAATTGACTCATGGTTCAGCATGGCTGGAGAGGCCTCAGGAAGCTTAACAATTATGGCAGAAGGGGAAGCAAACACGTTCTTCTTCACATGGCAATAGGGAGAAGAAGAATGAGTGCCCAGTGAAGGGGGAAGCCCCTTATAAAACCATCAGTTCTCGTGAGAACTAACTTACTATCATGAGAACGGGATGGGGGAAACTACTCCCATGATTCAATTATCTCCACCTGTTGCCTCCCACAACACGTGGGGTTTATGAGAACTCCAATTCAAGATAAGATTTGGGTGGGGACACAGCCAAACAGTATCAGGTTGCAAGTTTTTCAAAGTTTTATGCTCTGTTTTTCTTGTAAATGTAAGTTCCAGTTTCAGACTGTCTCTTTCTGCATATGAGTGTACACTTTTAGAAAAAGCCAGGTCACCTCTTGAACACTTCGCTGCCTAGACATTTCTTCCCCCAGATACCCTAAATCATCTCTCTCAAGTTCGAAGTTCCACAGATCTAGGGCAGGGGTAAAGTGCCCCTAGTCCCTTTGCTAAAGCCTAGCAAGAGTGACCTTTGCTCCACTTCCCCATAAGTTCCTCATCTCCATCTGAGACCACCTCAGCCTGGACTTCATTGTCCATATCACTGTCAGCATTTTGGTCACAACCATTACACAAGTCTCTAGGACATTCCAAGCTTTCTCTCATCTTCCTTTCTTCTTCTGAGCTCTCCAAACTGTTCCACCCTCCTCTTGTTGCCCAGTTCCAAAAGTTGCTTCCACATTTTCAGGTATCTTTATAGCAATACTCCACTCCTGGTACCAGTTTTCTATATTAGTCTGTTTTCACCTGTGACTGGGTAATTTATAAAGAAAAGATATTTAACTGACTCAGTTCTACATGGCTGGGGAGGCCTCAGGAAACTTACAGTTATGGTAGAAGGAGGTGGGGAGAATTGTCAAACACTTTTAACTTCAGATCTCGTGAGAACTCACTATCATGAGAACAGCATGGGGGAAACTCTCACCATGATCCAGTCACCTCCCCCCAGGTCCCTCGCCTGACAGTGGAGATTATAATTCAAGATGAGATTTGGGTGAGGACACAGAGCCAAACCATATTAACCATCTCCCTGAATTTTTTCTTATTAATATTGATATCTCCAGTTTTCATCTATAAATGGTGACTAGGAGCTTGTCTTCTATAGTTTTGTTATATAATTATCCTTTATTCTATCTCAAGGCATATTTTACCTGTGTGATGTCTTCTACCAATTTCTGTTAGGACTACTCTGGAATGGATGCCTTGAAAATTGCTTTTTGGCTAAAAAGTTTAGTGATTCCCGATCCCCCACCCCTTAGACGAGATATTTTTACTGCTTTAATAGCTCTATTAACCACCCCACCTTTAAAATCTTTGACTACCCATTTACTAGCCTGGGTCTTATCTTTTCCATTGTTTTTCCTCATATTTTTCAGTTTTCTTTTTTCCTCAATTTACAGTGGCGGTTTATTTTCCTAAAGCTCAGTTCACTGTCTTCTCATGACTGTCAGAAGATGTGTGTGTAGAAGGAACTTGAACATCTGTATTTCTAGATATTTCTTCTTAGTTTGTATTAGTCATCTATTGCTACATAACAGATTACCCCCAAACTTTAGCAGCTTAAAACAACACACATTTATGATGTCATACTTTCTGTAGGCAAGGAATTGGGCACAGTCTAGCTGCATCTTCTACTTCACTATTTCTCACAGGCTGCAGTCAGGACATTGGTCAGGGTCTGTGGTCTCCTTCTAAGGCTTGAATGGGGAGGGATCTGCTTCTAGCCTCACTCAGTGGTTATTGGCAGCATTAAGTTCTTGGCAGGTTGTTGGACTGAAGGCTTCAGTTTCTTGCCACGTGGGCTTCCCTAACATGGCAGCTTTCTTCAATAAAGTATGCCAGCCAAAAAGGCAATAGTGTCTGCGGGCAAGACTGAAGTCCCAGTCTTGTAATCTAATGATGAAAGTGACATCCCATCACCTGTGCTGTATTCTTTTGCAAGAAGCAAGTCACTAGGTGACTTTCCATTCCATATGTATAAGGAATCATACAAGAGTATAAATACCAGTTCTTATGTCAGTTCTTCCTTGGCAGTGTCTGCCCCTTCAATGTTACTATGCTTTATGATCTGTGGTTTGTCTTCTCTTTTTGCTTTAGTCTACACTAGACCAATAAGATAACCCTCTGGGTTATCTTATGCGCTCATGGAAGCACAAGTTCTTAAACTAGTTTGCCTGTGTTGAAACTCTTCTTCTGCTACTTAATTGCTCTCTGATTTTAGACACATTTTCTAACAACTAAAGCATTAATTTCCTCATCAGTATGATAGGAGTTGGTAATAGTACCTAATTTGGTAGGTCTGTTTGAGGACAGATGAGAAAATACATACTCAACAGATAATCAGTGCTCAATTAATATTAGCTGTAAACTATAACAATAACACAATAGTAATAACAAGAATCATGACTTCAGCTATTAGGATCTGTTAAAGACTCCTTGGTCTGTCTCTTCCTTTGGCATCTGTAGAGGACTGATAGACATTTCCACCTGAATTTTCTGGAAGTATTGCAAACTCAGTGTGATTAAGACTGAAGTTTCCCCTTGTTGGAAGGAATGAGGATTGATAAGCCTGTCTGATGGGGGAGATGGAGGAACAGATTTAAAATTGATCCTGTGAACTTCATTTAGTTATTCGACAGCTATTTACTGAGTGTCTGATCTGTGTTAGGCACTAAGGGTACCACAGTGCCCAGGTCAAAATAATTCTCTCTGCCTTTCTGCAGTCTTAACGTGTGAGGGAAATACAATGTTGAACCTGTACTTCCCAGTGCTATGTTTATGAGATGGAAGTACAGGATCCTATTGGGAGCACACAAGAGGAGACCTAACTTGGTCTGCAGGCCAGGAGAGGTTTTTTTGTTTTGTTTTGTTTTGTTTTGGAAGAAATAATTATTTAGGCTAAGACTTCTGAAGGTTAAGTTGGAGTTAAGTCCATTGAAAGTCTTCAGGTGTGGAAATAGCATGATGTTTTAGAAGAACATACTTTCCTTTATCAGTTTGAAAATTTTGCTTATTTAAAACTTATTTTCTATTAGTCTCTTGTTCCTCATTCCCATTTACACTCTTCATCTCTGTCCTGGATTATTACAAAAGCCTGTTTTTCTTTTTCTGTCTTTTTAGTTCGTTCTGTACATTGTTAATTTTTTTATAAAGAACATTTCACTACCATGTACTTTCTGTTCCAGCTACAGGAACCTGTTTGCAGGTCCCTGAACCTACCTTCATTTTCTAGTGCTGTGCATCTCCTCATCTCTTTAATTTGGAAAGTGGTGAGAAGGTTCTCTAACTTGCTTCTTGCCCTCATTTCTCTAAGCAGTGATACAGCTTTGTCCTGTCTGTTCCTTTGGCACTTCCCATCACTGTGATAGCATACTTCACTGTGGTTGGTTTCCATTCCCATTTCCTCTACTATTGTGAGCCACTTGAGGCGAGAACCCTTGTGTTGTCAACATTGGTGTACTCAGCATTTTGCATCGAGGACTTAGTAAGTATTATATTTGAATTCCCACTGCACTGCTGTAATTGAAATTTTAAAAATCGCTTTCTCACTGGATTGTTAACACAATATTTTTTTCCCCTTAGTTCATTTTCCTCCATGTACTGCCCATATGTATCCTATATAAATTTACCAACACTCATAAAACTCTTACTCAGAAATCTTCAGAGGTTTGTTAAGGATACAATTTGATTCTTACACATTGAATGCTCACCAGCTGCTTAGGCCCACACCATTTATCCACCCTGATTTGCTGCTGCTCTTTGAAATACAGCCGCTGTTTCAGCCAGACTGTTTTCTTTCTTCTTCTCCCCTTCTCCTCCTCCCAGCACATCTGTGAATTCTTTGACTGGTTTACCACTCCCACACTCCTCCCCAGCAATTCAGATCTTCTACATCCTTTAGGAGTTAAGCTAAGTCCGCTTCCCAGATATCCTCCTGAACTCTGAATGTCCTTTGATCTCTCTTTTCTCAAAAACCTTATATACCTTTTATTCCCAAATTATCTTCTCTAGAAATCTGTAAGGGCAGGGGAAGGAATGGTTTTATACTATTCTGTCTCAGGCAGAGGACTTTTATTAGTGCTCGTTATGTACGGTATTAGTCATAGCTTGCTAACAGTGAATTGCCCTCAGCTGATCCTCTGCCCTGTACCTCACCTCTGCTTTACCGCCTTTCCATCTGATTTCTAAAACTGTAGTGAGACTTTCTAAAAGTCTGTGAGAGTTTTCATCCTGTTGTGGTCAACTCGCCTTTCTTTGCTTGCTATGCTGTTTCTAGTCCCTATTTTCCAGATAAAAATAGCCCAGGTCAGCATGGCTTAAACTATTTTTAACGCCAAGTTCTAGGAGAAAGGTTTGCTCTAAAGGTGAAATGAAGTTTTATGACGTTGCTTAGGCCAAAGTCAGTTGATCAGGTTATGAACTGCAATAGAACTTTACACATCCATGAATCTAATGGAGACAGGGCGTGCATATCCTACATCCCTCACCCCTACCAATGGTGTGTGAATCCTTCAAAGCAAAACAGCATAATAGACATAATGTTGAAAGTGACTTCTTTATATACCCTTTTTACAAGACCTAGAAGAGAAAAGCTTGTAGCTAGAAAGCAGATGCAGAGTTCAACATCGATACCATGTTGAGGTGCAGAGTAAAATTTTCAAGAGCAAAATTTTAAGCTTCTAAAATTATGGATTTGATTTGGTTTTCAAATTGTAATTTACTCAAAATTTCAAATATGTGGAAGGAGGTTTAAGAGTTGTATTTAACAAAAGAGGGCATGAGTTAAACAAGGTGAGAAATATTTATTTTATGATTAGAAAACCTTTTGGCCTTAACCGCATTTCTAGATTCAAGGATTTAATCAACGTGGGAGAAGCAGTTGCTTTAACTGGATTAAAAGAAGGCCATGGTGGACTGTAGATAATAGAAATCTGGCAGTGTAAAGGTCATTTGAATCTGGTTTTCTAACACATTCAAACATTTTTATCCTTAAAACAAAAATGATAGTTTGACCTGCCAATTTTGCTTAGTTTTGATGCTTAAAATGTGTTTTTATTCTCTGATTACAGAGTTGGTAAGGAAAGCAGCCTAAGAAATATTTACCACAGATGATTTATGTGCAAAGAGTGGTTGTAGTTTTGGGTGATTACAACCCAAAGTATTTTGGAATAAAATGTCTTGAATAAAGAAATTTGGGCTAAAAGTTATGTGTGATAGTAAAATAACACCCTTTTCCAATAGCTTACAAGTTTTTTCCAAGTTTGTCATATAAGCTAGTGTCTCACAACTTTGTTTTGCTGGTGGACCCCTTTCAGAATCTAGTGGGAGCTGTGCACTTTCTCACACTCACAATGAACGTAGTACATACAAGGTTCTGCTTGGAATAAAGCCCATCCATAGACTCTATGTTAAAAACCTTGTTAGAGTTCCAAAAAAAAAAAACCAAAACAAAACATTTTTAAGCATTTTCATATCACATCATGGTAGAATAAGGTTTCTGTGTGTGTTCAATTCTTGCTCCCTCCCTGTCCTTAGAACTATGGTGTGCAGTGGGACAGTCTCGGCTCACTGCAAGCTCCGCCTCCCGGGTTCATGCCATTTTCCTGCCTCAGCCTACCTGAATTTTTAAAAAAATCAAAGCCTTAGTAATAGTAGTGCTCCGCAGCTGGGGAATTGAGTTGGGGCTGGGAGTAGGGGGTGCTTACTAACAAAAATGAAACTAGAATTCATACTAGTTTTGTTTATATTAAAATAGTTTCTGTAATGGTTAGATCTGAAACATCTCTGGATAGTTTTGGTAGAAAGTATCTGCAGAATATGGAAGAATAATTTGTTCATATTGCCAGTTTTCAGGAACTATGCCTTGATGTTGCATAGTAACTGTAAGCTTTTTCTTTAATGTGTGCCTACTCTAGAGATTCTTAGTGTTTCTTCCTCTTAGAATTGTCTGGGGAAAGGGAGAACAGTAGTAGGGGGTGGGGAAGATGTTTGTGGACAGAAGCCAGGAATGGGAATACAGGACCTGCTAGTATTGCCTTGGATTCTTGTCATCTGGCTCTCTGCTACTGAGCAAAGCACTCAACAACTCTGCCAGTCTCTCCATCTGTGAAATGGGAATAATGCTGACCTAATTAATAGAAGAGTTGTTGAATAGATGATTATTTGTAAAATACTTTTTAAAAAAGTGGTTATATTGACTGGGTGCCGTGGCTCACACCTGTAATCCCAGCACTTTGGGAGGCCGAGGTGGGTGGATCACGAGGTCAGGAGATCGAGACCATCCTGGCTAACATGGTGAAACCCTGTCTCTACTAAAAATACAAAAAAAGTTGTCATGGTGACGGGCGCCTGTAGTCCCAGCTACTCGGGAAGCTGAGGCAAGAGAATGGCATGAACCCGGGAGGCGGAGCTTGCAGTGAGCCGAGATAGCACCACTGCACTCCAGCCTGGGCGACAGAGGAAGACTCCGTCTCAAAAAATAATAATAATAAATAAAAAGTAGTTATATTTCTAGCTCTTAGCAGTGCCTTTTCAGATTAGGACTTGGTCTTGCTTGCCCTTAACTTTGTTCTTGGTGTTGGTTAATATTGGCATCAGAAGTTCAGATTCAATTTTAGATTCAGAATTCTTGACTTGCTTTTACTGGGTTGTCAGAACCTTATTTTTAATTAAAACGAATCTATTGTTGCGTAGGCATTTGGCACATAGATTTGGCACTGTGAGAAGGGAAATAGCATTCAGTTGATAAGGGCATCTTGAACTGAATTTCAGATAGTTGTGTTACTTCATGGGTAATTAAATAACTCCAGCTGAGGAACACCTTGATTAAAAAATCTTTCTGTCCTCATGCCTTCTCCGTTAGCAGAATGAAGTCAGGTGGCAATAAATTTTTTATTTATAATCATGAATTGAATTAAGCTATATTTAAAAAATTGAAACCCTTAGATGTTAATTAATTTTAAAAGCTAGTGATGGACTCAGCTAGGCTAGAATGATTGGATCAAATCTCACACACAAATGAGTTTATTCTTTTAAAAAAAATTTTTTTTAAGAGACAGGGTCTTGCTATGTTGCCCAGGATGGTCTCGAACTCATGGCCTCAAGCAGTCCTCCTGCCTCAGCCTCCTGAATAGCTGGGATTACAGGCATGAGCCACTATGCCTGGCCTTATTTTACAGGTCTTACTGACGTAAGCCCATATTTGATTTATTTTACAGTTTGTTGATATTGCTTAGTATTTGTTTTATTTACTGTATAGTCTATAACTTAATAGGTAGCAATAAAAACAAAATAGTAAAAGTTATTTATTTTCCTCCTAAAATAATGGGGGATATTTGGTGTCTTACCTATTTTTCAGTCATGCTTTATGGCTTATTTACCCTTAATAATGTCTTTTAAGTGGCCATTATAAAATTTGTAGAATTACTTTGGTGTCTATGCTGTTGAATTTGGCTCATGTAATAATTGTGCTCATAGTAAAAAGTGTATTTTAAGCAGCCTGTGTTTCCCTTAAGAAATTTCATGTAGGTTCCACAGTTTTTTCTAAAATTAATTATTCTTAACATTTTTAACAGTCAAAACATGAAACCATTAAGATGTGAACTACTGTAAGTATTATAATAGGGAGTAGCTTTTTTAGTGTTGACATTGTATAAAATTAGTTATTTACAAAGATAGTAAAGCTTATTGTTTGAAAATAAGGAATTGAGGAAATGAAGTTAAACAACATTTGTTCATATCTATGTTTTTCTTACAGAAATATATACTATCTAGGTATATAGAAGTGTAAACACTTTGAATTATACAGTACTTTGAATAATAACAGTGTAGCTTAAATACTTGTAATTGTAGTGTTATCTTTTCAGTTTGGGAATTGCATATATATTTTAACTGTAGTTTTTTTTTTTTGAGATGGAAGCTGGCTGTGTTGCCCAGGCTGGAGTGCAGTGGCTCACTGCAACCTCCACCTCCTCCCAGGTTCAAGCGAGTCTCCTGCCTCAGCCTCCCAAGTAGCTGAGACTACAGGCACGAACCACCGGGCCTGGCTAATTTTTGTGTTTTTAGTAGAGATGGGGTTTCTCCATGTTAGCCAGGCTGGTCTCGAACTCCCAACCTCAGGTGATCTGCCTCCCTTGGCCTTTGAAAGTTCTGGGATAACAAGCGTGAGCCACCACACCTGGCCTGTAAAAATCTTACATGTCATGGGAAAGAGGTTGCTGCTTTGTTTATGACTTTATATATTTTCTGATTATAAAAATAATACAGTGCTCCAAAGTAGATGAAGCAAAATCTGATAGAAATGAAAGGCACAATCAACAAATTACAATTATAGCTGGAAATTTCAATAGTTCTTTCTCAGTAATTCTTACATAGGAAATCAACAAGGATATAAAAGATTCTAACACTGTCAACCAACTTGGCCTGATTGACATCCGTAGAATATTCCTTGCATTAACAGCATAAAATATGTTATTTGGAAGTACACACGGGACATTTACCAGACTACAACAGGTGCTAGGCCATAAAGCAGGTCTTAATAACTTAAGGATTGAAATCATACAGAGTATATTCTCTAACCACTATGGAATTAAATTAGAAATCAGTAATAGAATGAAATTTTGAAAATCTCATATGTGGAAATTAACGAATTTCTAAATAGCCTATGGGTCAAAGAAGAAATAGATATAGATCAATGGTACAGGATAAAGAGTTCAGAAATAGACCTACACTAACAATATCAATTGATTTTTTTTTTTTTTTTTTAAATAAAGATGCTAGGGAAATTCAGTACTGCATAGGTTTTTGTTTGTTTGTTTGTTTTCTATAAATGGTTTTGGAATACATGGATATCTATGTGAAAAAAATAAACCTTGATCCCTATATCCCACCATTTATAAAAATTAATCAAAATGGATCTTTGACCTAAATGTAAGACCTAGGCTGTGCGCAGTGGCTCACGCTTGTAATCCCAGAACTTTGGGAGGCCGAGGCAGGCAGAGCACTTGAGGTCAGGAGTTCGAGACCAGCCTGGTCAACCAACATGGTGAAACCGTCTCTACTAAAAATATAAAAATTAGCTGGATGTGGTGGTGCACACCTGTAATCCCAGCTACTCGGGAGGGCGAAGGCAGGAGAATGGCTTGAACCCGGGAGGCAGAAGTTGCAATGAGCTGAGATTGCACCACTGCACTGCAGTCTCAGTGACAGTGAGACTGCATCTCAAAAAAATAAAAAAAGGTAAGACCAAAATCCGTACAACTTAAAAAAAAAAAAAAATTAAGAGAAAAATCTTTGTGACCTCAAGATAAGCAAATATTTTTTAGGACATAAAAAAGATGAACCATAAAAGAAAAACACTGATAAATTAGACCTTGTCAACATGAAAACGTTTTGCTTATCCAATGACACCATTAAGAAAATGAAAAGACAAACCCTTTTGACAGAAAATATTTACAAGCATAGTCAACAAAAGACTTGAATCAGAATGTCTAAAGAATGTATTAATAATAAGAGAAACAATCCAAAAGAAAAATAGGCAGAAAAATTGAACAGCTATTTCACAAAAGAAGATACAGGAATGGCCAAGTGCATGAGAAGATTCTCAACATCATTGGTTACCAGAAAAATAAAAATTAAAACCACAATGAGATGCCACTATACATACACTAGAATGGCTAAAGTTAAATATATTGATAACACCAAATTTTGGCAAGGACATGGAGCACGTGGAATCCTCATACATTCATTACTTGTCGAAATACAAAATGGTACAGCCACTTTGTAAAACAGGTTAGCCATTTCTCATTAAGTATAAATTTATCATATGACCCAGGAATTCCGCTCCTAAGTATCAAGAGAAATGAAAATATGTTCATACAAAGACTTGAACATTTTTATTCATTATCACCAAAAATAGGAAACAACCCGAATGTCCATCATCTGGTGAATAAACAGAATGTGCTTCATCATACAATTAGATACTGTTTAGCAGTAAAATGAAGTGAACTAGTCTTTTATGCGGCAACCTTGGATGAATCTCAGAAACATGCTGAGTTAAAAATTGTACCATAAATTATTTAATTAGCTCTTCATGGTTAAAGTTTGGACTCTTTGTAATTTTTTTCTGTCATAAATAATCTAATGCCAACAATGCATTAGATACTCTTAAAGATACATCTTTGTAAATTTTAACAACGTTTTTGTAAGAAAAATTTCTAGAACTGTAATTGCTGGGCTAGTGAACATTTTTATATGCTTATATTGCCAACATTTATTGAATGCTTATTATGTACCAAGCACTATTAGATGCTCTTGTTCCAAATCACACAGCTAGAAAGTTATGTAAACCAGGATAGTTCAATTCTAGAGCTTAACTTCCTAGCTAAGACATGTGAAGTAGTTTCTATGCATCTTTTGAGGGGTATTGTATTTATTTTCAGGTCTCCTACTTGATCTTGCCGTATGCATTACAGAAATTTCTTGTTTATTTATTTGTTTATTTTGAGATAGGGTCTCCCTCTGTTGCCCACGCTGGAGTGCAGAGGCTCGATCTCTCAGCTCGTTGCAACTTCCGCCTTCTGGACTGAAATGATCCTCCCATCTCAGTCCCTGAGTAGCTGTGAATACAGATGTGCACCAGCATGCCTGGCTAGTTTTTGTATTATTTGTAGAGACGGGGTTTCACCATGTTGCTGCCCAGGCTGGTCTCGAACTCCTGACCTCAAGCAGTCCACCCGCCTCAGCCTCCCAAAGTGCTGGGATTACAGGCGTGAGCCACCACACATAGCCTCTCAATTTTGAAAGATTAGGATGAGCCAAATATTTATTAAATGAGTCTTTCCCTTATTGAAGTAATTTCAGAGATGCACTATTGGAATGTTGTTTAATTTCAACAGGGACAAACACACTCAAGGAAAAACCCAGCCATTCACTCAGAGGAACATTATTTTGGTAGTATTCAAATATCGTATACAAATCTTTGAGCAGATTAGTTTTTTCATGTAAATCATAACATATGGTATTGGTCAAGTAGTAAAGTTCATATTAACCTTAAACATTTACTAAGATACTGTTTTCAAGTAACTCAGGCAATGTACGCAGAGGGTGTCATAGTTTCTTTAAGTATGTAAGTTTTGCATCAGGATCACGTTAATGCCAGGGCCCCACTACAGATCTTCTGAATCAGAGATTCTGAATCTGAGGTGAAGACTCACAGCTCCTTAAAATTCCATGGAGAAAATATATATACTTACTATTTTCCCACAAAAATAAAAAATTTAAAGACAATTTCATGGAGATTCTAATTCACATTCGGGTCTGAGAATTCTTGTGTAGGGCATACTCTCCATTGTTAAAGGATATTAAAAAGTTACATCCTCTATCTCAGATACCCAAAGGACATTTATTAAATCTTCTAAACACTTCTCACAACCAATAAGCTTGCACAGCAAAAAGGCCTTTTAATACCACGCATAATTGGTTTATGTTTTCTTGATTGTTTTGACCCTATAAATTAATATTCTCTTACCTTTTTCCCCAAGGCTTCTAAAAGTAGATTATACTATCTGCCTTTATGTGATAGTTACTTGTTTGTTAACTTCCTTATGACATGTGCCTTTCAAGTGATGTTCTAAAGCTAAACTTTAGAAAGTTATTCCCCTTGTAAAAGGGTCTGCCCCTTAACCATTTTGTAGTGCCTACAGGTAGCATGGTATATATTGGTAAAGAATGTAGGATTCAGAGGCGAGCTGCCTAGATTCAAAACCCACCTCTGCCATTGGCTGGTTGTATGATGCTAGCAAGTTATCTGCCTTGTTTTCATGTTTATTTCATGGGATAGTAATATTTCCTATGTCATGATTGTTGAGAGGGCTAAATGAGCTAATATATGTAAAGCAGTGTACCTGGCATATAGTGAGCTGTTAAAATTACCACCTGTTTCTACTCGCCTCTCCCCTGTTGGCTTTATTCTTCTCTGTTGGCTTACATGATACTGTACTGCCATGGCTTTCTGTGATCTCTTGAACCATTCCTTCTTTGCTGGTTTCCTTTCTTCTCACTAACTATAAATAATATTTCCCTCTGACTTTGGTGTCAACATTCTTCTCTTTATATGTAATAAGGATTATGGGCCTGTCACATAGACTGGAGTTTGAATTCTACCCCTGCCACATATTAACTGTATGACCTTGGAATTTTAAATTTCCTCAATCCTTTCCAAACTTAGATTTCTAATCTGTGAAATAGGGGTAATTCCTTTATAGCAGGATTGTTGGGAGGATTAGAGATAATATAAAGTGCCCAGTATAGGGTCTGACACACTGTAGTTGCTGAGTAATGGGATCTACTGCTGCTGCTGTCTTTTCTAGCTTATTGATCTCATCCACTTCTGTATCTTCAGATACCGTCACTGAACTGTCGATGCCTAGCTCTATTTCTCTAGTTGGATTTCCTTCTTGCACTGTTAAGGTGTATTTCAAACTGTCATTAAATGTTTTCTGTATGTCTTATTGGCATTTTATAGTTTTCACACCTAGTATCAGACTAATCCTATCCTATTATCTTCCTTCTGAAACCTGCTGTTTATCACGTGTTCCATATTTTTACTCATGTTCTTGATCTCCTTTTAGGCATGGTACCTTGGCATTGAATTGATTCATTCATGGTCTTTGAGTTTGTCTCTGGTTTCTCTCTGAGTTCTCACACCGAAGCTCAAATGTCCATCTTTGGCTTCAGTTCTCACCACTATAGTTAAACCCACCTTACTTTATCGTGTGTGTATTTTTTTCCCCAGTAGCCATGAATGTCATCTCCCTGCCTCCATTATTGTTTGTTTTCCCTAATCTGTTCTTTACATTCATCTTTCTCTCTTATCAGATCCATCTTCCCAGAGTGGGGATCAGCAGATTCTTTACCCCAAAGGGTCAAATAGTAAATAGTTTGGGCTTTGTGAGACTTGCCGTCCTTGTTGCAACTGCTTAACTCTGCTGTTGTAACAGGAAAACAGCCATAGAAATACATGACCACATAAGTGTGACTGTGTTCCAATAAAACTTTATTTACAAAAATGGGTGGTGGTCTGGGCATGGTGGCATGCACCTATAGTCCCAGCTACTTGGGAGGCTGAGGCAGAAGGATTGCTTTAGACCAGGAGTTCAAGGCCAGCCTGGACAACATAATGTGACCCCCATCTCTTTAAAAAAAAGAAAAAGGGCCGGGCGCGGTGGCTCAAGCCTGTAATCCCAGCACTTTGGGAGGCCGAGACGGGCGGATCACGAGGTCAGGAGATCGAGACCATCCTGGCTAACACGGTGAAACCCTGTCTCTACTAAAAAATACAAAAAACTAGCCGGGCGAGGTGGCGGGCGCCTGTAGTCCCAGCTACACAGGAGGCTGAGGCAGGAGAATGGCATAAACCCGGGAGGCGGAGCTTGCAGTGAGCTGAGATCGGGCCACTGCACTCCAGCCTGGGCGGCAGAGCGAGACTCCGTCTCAAAAAAAAAAAAGAAAAAAAAGAAAAAGGTATTGGACTAGATTTGGCCCCCAGGCCATAGTTTGCTGACCCTTCCCTTCCTACCTTTCTTTCTTTCCTTTTAAATTACTGTTCCTTATAGTATTTCTTGAAATAATTATCTTTTGAAATACTGACTGCAAGGTAGGATGAACTTTTAGCTCCCTATTTTCCTACTGTCATCTAAAATATTTCGGTTTTAAGTGTTTTGCTTTTCATCATTTGGAGAAATACAAATTAAGCAATTACAAAGATTCTAGAAATATTCTCATAGCAGTTGCCCTGAATAGTAGTTCCTGACTCTTTCTTAGATGCTACCAGGTGTGTGTGTTATCGATACAGTCCTATATACTGTGGTTCTTTGGGGAGGTAGCTTTAGGTCTGATGGGCTTATCAGTTTCTTCAGAACCTGTTTTGACCTCTGTGTAGTAGTAGTCCATTTCATCTATCTCAGCCTTTCAGATTTCACTGAGTGATGAAGGAACATTTCTATTTGGCCCCTGTATATTCGTCCTTAGGGTTTAGGTGCATTCTGTGTCAGCTTTGTGGACACATTCCTTATGTGCCCTTGGAGATCTTCCTTGCAACATTCTGATTTATTAAGTTAAATATTTTCGAATACCTTCTCTAGAAATGCGCTGAAGACATAAAGACAAATAAAACACAGTTCTGGCCTTAACAATCCTCATGTTTTGATGCAGGAGTCGGGTGACTTTCCCAGAGGGCCAGATCATAAATATTTAAGGCTGTGGGCTACATGGTCTCTGTTGCAACTACTCAGCTCTGCCATTGTAATTTGGAAGCAGCCATAGACAGTAGATTGAGCTTGAGTGTGTTTCAGTAAAATTTTATTTACAAAAATCAGTGGTAGGCCAGATTTGGCCTGCAGGCTATAGTTTGTCAATCGCCGGTCTAGTGGCATTGTGCCAAGGGATGTTTGAAGCCACAAGGTAACCAGTATGTCTTCCTCGAACATAATTTTACTCAGTTATTGTGGATAAAAAGTTAAGTAGTTGATTGATACTGATTTAGAACATTCTTTCAATAACATAAGTGGCCGCTCAAGGAATAGAGTATAAAATCAAGATGACTATTTAGAATGAAACAGCCTTGCAAGAAATGTCTTGTTTGTAGCGAACCTCTTAGATCTGTAATTACAAACTTTTCTGCCATTTGTTGGGTAAGTTTGAGTAGCACTGCTAGGCATTGGGAGCTGTGGAAGGATTTAGAGCAGGGCAGTGATATCAGATTTTAATTTTAGAAAACTAACTTGAATGGAGTGTAGAGAAGGGCATGGCAATTCTGGAAGGAGGGAGATAGGTAAGAAGACTGTTACAGGAATCCAAGCGAAAGATAAGAGCTTCTTTTAAGATGTAGGTAATGGAGGTAGAGAGATTTATACAGATTAGAGACATAGCAAGAAGGTTTGATTGGATTGATTGTGTAGGGCAAGGGAAATGGAGAAGGATGAGTCAAGGATGATAGTTCCGAGTTTCCCTAGGGAGACTGGTTGAACAAGGATGCCACTCAGTAAAGTAAATAATACATGAAGAAGAGCAATGTGAAGGCCAGGGAAGACAGACAAATTGCTTTGGAACTGTTAATTTTGCTTTGCTTGTGTACATCCAGATGGAAATTGGTTTTGTATGACTTAAGGCTCTGGAGAACAACCTGTACTTATTGGGGTGGGCATGAGATTGAATGTAATCCTCTGGAGGAAAAGTTGTCTATAGCAAGGGTATTGCTCATGATAGAAGCCAATGAGGGCCAGGCACGGTAGCTCACACCTGTTATCCCAGCACTTTGGGAGGCCAAGGCAGGTGGATCTCAAGGCCAAGAGATCGAGACCATCCTGGCCAACATGGTGAAACCCCGTCTCCACTAAAAGTACAAAAATTAGCTGGGCATGGTGGCACATGCCTGTGGTCCCAGCTACTTGGGAGGCTGAGGCAGGAGAATCGCTTGAACCCAGGAGGCAGAGGTTGCAGTGAGCCAAGATCCTGCCACTGCACTCCAGCCTGGCAACAGAGCGAGACTTCATCTCAAAGAAAAAAAGGAAGCCAGTGAGGAAAAAAACAAAACCGCCTGGGTCAGTAGAGGAATGGGGCGGGGATGTGTATTGAAAGAAAAGGAAGAAAACCAAAAGACAGGGGTGTTTTAGAGACCAAGAAAAAAATAGAGGTTCAAGAAGATGAATAGTACCAAACACTATAGAGAGGGTTAATTAGACTTGGAACTAAAAGACATTTATTGCTTTTTTTTTTTTTTTTTAAAAAAAAAAGGAGTGGGGTAATTTGGAACTTTTCCCAGGGTAGTTTCACTGGAGTTGTGGGAACAAAGTCAGAAAGTGGTGCGTTGAGTGTGAATGGTATGTGAGAAAACGTAAGTAGGGACCTTAGACCAGCACTTCTGGTCTACGTTAATGTGTCTATGAGTCACTGGGAGATCACTTGGAGACCGAGATTCTGAATCAGTAGGTCTGGCATGGATGCCCAGATTCTGCATTTCCAGCAGCCTCCCAAGCAGTGTGGATGCTGCTGTTCTGACAACCACCTGAACTCAGTATCCCCAATTGTTCATCAACGCATCCCAGAGCACTGGAGCTAACTTACAAGGGCGCCATGGAATATTTTAAAATTTCAAGGGAAATACACCAGCATCATTAGATTGCTATATTAGATCACTGCATTCCTTTCAGTGATGTCATACCTTTGGGAAGCTGGATTTTCAGTGCTTGCTCTGATAAAAAGCAAGTACTGCCTGAAAATCAGTGTGGAACAGGAAGTGAGGCTGTCAGTGTTCAGTCTGAGTCCAAGGTTTAAAAAATATGCAGTGCCCAACCGGCATCCAGTTTTTAGGACTTAAAATACTTACTAAGTGGTTTGGCTCTTACTGCTTAACAAAGGCAACTACAGTTGTTAGATACTTCTTTTGGCCGAGGATTACCCTGCAAGATCACTGAGACACTAAAGATTCTTTGAGCCAAGAAAGTCTGGAACCGTTGACATAGGACTTCTTCATAGAAACTTGTCTGTGGAACCAAAGAGAGCCGAGATGATTGGGCGGTTGGGCTGTAGCTAAAAGAGGAACAAAGGAGCATTTATTTTAAAATAAAAGAGACAGATATGTTATATGTTGGGGGAGGGAGCAGCTGATAAAGAAGCAACAAGTGTTGACTTAGAGTAAAAAATCTTTGAGGAGGTGAGAAAGGATGGAATCTGTTTTTTCTAAATATTGCTCCCAAGCCAACACTGGTTTGTTGGAAGACATGCAGAACCTCATTCCCCACTCCAGACCTCCTGAATCAGAATATGCATTTTAACACCATCACCAGGTGATGTGTATGCATATTAAAATTTCAGAGGCACTATAGGAGGCAGGATTGGCCTTACATAGGAGAAATAATGTCTCTTCCTTTTATTTATTCCATCACTATATTGTGTACACTTTCCTGCATTTTAGCCATTCTGACTGAGGGAAATGAGATGACAATGGTTATTTATTTAGATAAATTTAGAAATCTGGGGGTAAAAAGTTGAGGAAGTTTTTGCTTGTTTGCCGTAATTATCTCAGGTAAGTAAATAGAAAATATCTCCATCCAGTGAATAAGAAAATTGGGACTGATCAGGCATGGTGGCTCACGCCTGTAATCGCAGCACTTTGGGAGGTTGAGGCAGGCGGATCATGAGGTCAGGAGATCGAGACCATCCTGGCTAACACGGTGAAACCCTGTCTCTACTAAAAATACAAAAAAAAAAAAAATTAGCCAGGCGTGGTGGCAGGTGCCTGTAGTCCCAGCTACTCGGGAGACTGAGGCAGGAGAATAGCGTGTACCTGGGAGGCAGAGCTTGCAGTGAGCCGAGATCGCACCACTGCACTCCAGCCTGGTCAACAGAGTGAGACTGTCTCAAAAAAAAAAAAAGAAAAGAAAAGAAAAGAAAATTGGGACTAAAATAATGGCTGAGAGATGTGAGCGATGGAGATTTGAAATAACCGTTTTGAGGAACATCAACAAACCTGACCAGCAATACAGACATTGCCAAGGAGTTCTGAAGGTCCACGTGAGGTCAGAGACAACTTTTAGTGGTGTTAATCTGCATAATTATAACTTTTTCCAGTGGTGCTAGTGGCTTGGGTATAGGAACTGCAAAAATTGGATTCGTCTACATTTGTTGATTTGCAGCTTGAGGTTAATGAAAAAATAAGCTAGCAAAAATCTGTCCTGAATATGGAAAGAAATGAAGCCACAAGGAGGATGAGATGAGAAAAAGGAGTAGAAGGATTGGAGTTCTCCTTGCAAGCCAATGAAAAGGCCACATATCCTGAAGTTGAAAGAATCCTGCCCTTGTTTTTTTCCACAGGGAGAGGAAAATTCTTTCCTGTCAGGCTGCAGATATTTAATAGGGCTTTGTGACTGATTAGATAATAGGAAAGAAGTCTCAGTCTAGGATGACTCCTACTGTTCTGATATTAAAGATTACTGGGAACATAGTTAATAATTGCTGAGAAATTGACCTCCAGTGAGCATTTTTTTTTCTGGAAGGGAACAGCAGAGGGTGTGATGGGGAAGCATGGAGGCAGGATGAGATTTGGAAATGTCGAATTTGAGGTTGGATAGGAGAGTATATAGGTAAAGATGGCTGTTTAGACCACTGGAAACAGGGACATGGACCATAAGAGGTCAGATATAAAGATCAGCTTGGGATTCAGTGACATAATAATAGCTTCTATTGATTGTTCATTGTTATGAAGAAGACTGAGCAGTTTATATTGTCATTTTATCCTCTCATCAACGCTTTGAGGCAGGTATTAAACCATTTTACGGATGAAGAAGTAGGATTAGACACATGCCCAGGGCCACGCAGCTAGTAATTGTTAGAACCAACTAGATCTCTCCAATTCCAAATCCATGCCCTTCTAAGCTCTACTATATTTTAGGTCACCAGCTTCTGGGTCTTGATTGATACCTGACGTGTTATAGAGCTTCTCAGATGCAAATAACCGAAACAAAACAAAAATATTTCAAATGAGCTTAAGCAAACCAGAACAAAATGTATTGGTCCTCATATCTCTGGATTTACTGGTTGACTGGAAGAGTTGTAACCAAGGGCTCAGACAATATTATCAAAACTTGATCTCTTCAGCTTTTCTTTTCTTTATTAGTTACTCTCTGTAAGCTCACTGGATATGACAACAAGATGGCCCTAATAGTTTCAGCATTACATCATGGAGATACATACTGAAAGAGAGCTGCTCTTTACCAAGGGCTTTGACAAAAGTCCTGGAATCGAGCTTCATTGCCTCTGATTGGTTTAGGCCCTTTGCCCATTTCTGAACCAGCTTCTGGCCAGGCTTGAGCCACATGTCCATCCTGGAGGGTAGAGAGTGAACCTCGCCCAGGGGTAAGAACTGAGGACTACAGGTCAGGCTTTCCCAAGTAAATGAGGCACCTGGAAAGAGAAGAAGGGGAATGGATGCTAGGCAAACAAAAGCTGCTTGTCCACACATGGACAGGGATGAAAGTCTCCCCTGTGACTGCTTGAGGATGAAGATAAAGATTATGAGACTGTCAGTAATGATGAAAATAAGTGACATTTGTTAGATGCTTACTAGGTACCAGGTGCTATGCTAGTCTTTTACGTGTGTTCTATTTTTTATCCTCACCATAGGTTTTTGAAGTGTATACTGTCATTATTTCCAAATACAGCTAGTAAGTGGTAGAGCTGAGATTTGAATTCAGGCTGGCCAGCTCCATACCTCACCCTCTCTGTTACCACCATAACATTTTAAACTTGTAATTTTCTCATTGTAGTTTTCATTTTGTCTAGTTACACTGGTTGACAGCATATAGTGAATCAGACAGACCTGGGCCAACAATTTTTCTACATAGTATGCTTAATAAATAATTGTTAATATGAATTAAATAGCATTTACTTTAAGTATTATAGTGGAAAATTTTTTAAATTCTTAGTTTTTCTCTTAAAATGTTTTGTGCTTTGTATTTTAATCTTATAAGTGGCTTTTTATGTTTAGCCACTCCGGTCCTAGAACTCTGTTTTTTTAAACTTCTTATACCATACTTGAATATGTAAAATTCTAGTTGGATTATTTCATTTTTAGTGTATCTGTAGAGATTATGGAAATGTTTTTGTTAATCTTTGTTTAGTCTTTGTAATAATAGATTCAAAATCTTATCTAGTATTTCTATAAATGCTTTTTTATAAAAAGCTAATAGTGTGTTTTTAAGGCTTTTATTATCAAAATAATTTATTCTGAGGTTGTCCTATTATTCAAATTGATTATTCACAAAAATAGAAAGATAGTAGTCTCATTGTGCTCTTATTTTTAAGATGCTTATTTTAAGCATTAAAACCATGTGTTTTGCAACAGAGTTTGAGTTTTTAGACTGATAAAAGTTACCAAGTACCATTTTATTTTGGTTTTCATGATTTTGGGCTATGTGGTGCCAATTATATTTCTTTTAATCCTGTCTGAAATGTCTGATCTGTCATTATAAAGGAAGCAGTGCAGGATTGGAAATCAGGAGACCCCTTTTTGTCCTTTGGGATTCCCCTCTTTAAAGAGTTTGGGCCAGACCTTTATGATCTTCTCCAGTTTTAAAATTCTAGTGTTTTTATTTTAAATCTCTGCTAGATCAGAAGCGCTGCCTGATGGATGTATAGTCTTAGAGCTAGATTGGAAGATTGCATAGTCCAGGTTCCTTATTTTAAAGATACACCAGCTGGGCATGGTGGCTCATGCCTGTAATCCCAGGACCTGGGGAGGCCAAGATGGGAGGATTGCTTGAGCCCGTGAGTTTGAGACCAGCCTGGGCAACAGAATGAGTTCCTGTCTACAAACACACACACACACACACACACACACACACACACACACTAGTCGGGCGCGGTGAATCAGTTCCTGTCTACACACACACTAGCCGGGCGAGGTGGCTTGTGTCTGTAGTCCCAGCTACTCAGGGGGCTGGGGCAGGAGTATTGCTTGAGCTCAGGAGTTTGATGTTGCAGTGAGCTATGATCACGCCACTGGTCTCCAGCCTGGAGGACAGAGACCTTGTCTCAAAAAAAAATAATAAAATAAAAATAATAATAATAAAGATAACCCACGCTCAAATGATAGAGTCCGAGATGTCACCATCACTTAGAGGTAGTGGAGCAAGGACAGGCATTTCTGCCTGTGCTGCCTTACGCTCTTCTTTCGTCGAAACGGTATTAGCAAATTGAAGACAGACAACATTCATTTATTTGATTAAAGGAACATTTATTGAATCGCTTCAATCTATCAGGCATTTTACTAGGCATGTGGTTAGCTGCAAAGATGTATAAATGGGGGAATGTGCATCAAAAACCACGTGATATGGAGGCCCAAAACTGGAATATAGAGTCCCAACAACCATGGGTTCACAATCTGACCACTTAGCAGCATGACCTCAGTTAAGTTAGCCATTCCAAGCCACATTTCTTTGTCTACAAAATGAGAATAATAGTAGTTGACATTTACACAGTTGTGAGGATTGAGATTATAAAGATTAAACTTAGCATAGTACGTGGCACATAGTAGACTGTCTTAGAGGTTTATGAAAGAAGGAAGGAATTAAGACTTACGGAACATTATCCTGTATTGTCTTGTTTGATTCATACCCCTGTGAGGTAGATAGTGATATCCTAATTTTTCAAATGAGGAAACAGCTCTGAAGGCTTGGGACTTCTCCAAGGTCCATAGCTATTAGTCAGACCTACCATACACATTATTTTAAACCAGTAAAATGACTGGTTTAAAGTATTATAAAATAAAACACTATTTTAAGCATTTTTTTATATACTAGTTTATTAGCTTTGCACGTGGTATACTATTGTTATTTTCACTTAACAGACAAGGGAAGTTAGGTACAGAGAGGTTGAATAATTTGCCCAAAGTGACACAGTCAGTAAGTGGCAGAGTCATGTGCTTCGTGTGCAGGAAATTTGGCTTCAGAGCCCCACTGTTCTTTTGCTATTGTTGTTTGTTTGTTTTTTGTGACAGAGTCTTGCTGTATTGCTTGGCTGGAGTGCAGTGGTGCTATCTCGGTTCACTGCAACCTCTGCCTCCTGGATTCAAGTGATCCTCCTGCCAAGTAGCTGGGGCCACAGGTGTGCGCCACCACACCCAGCTAATTTTTAGTATTTTTAGTAGAGATGGCATTTCACCATATTGGCCAGGATGGTCTCGATCTCTTGACCTCGTGACCCACCTGCCTCGGCCTCCCAAAGTGCTGGGATTACAGGTGTGAGCCACCGCGCCCGGTCAGAGCCCCACTGTTCTTAATCTTTGTGTTCTTCCTTTTACTTCATGTTCTCTTTTGTGAAGGTAAGAAGCAGTTTTGCAAACTGGAAGGTGCCATGTAAGATGTGGTATTATATTTATCTGACTTGGTCCCTGTACTCCAGAGATTACAGTCCATCAGGAATTTATCTTCTCCAGGCTAAACCTATTCATTTATTGCCACTGATACTCACTGGATATTGCTGTCACTATTTTGGTCACTTTTCTTTAAAAAAAAATTCATTTTGTCAACATTTGTCATCTAATATGTCCCCAGAAATGGATACAAGCTTCAAAGATCTCTATTCTGCCAAGCTGTCTTACCCTCATTTTATAGTTTACTCTGCAAGATGAGAATAAAACTTGCCTCCCAGGGGTTATCAAGATTAAATGAAAGAATAAATGTTAAGTTATTAACACAGTACAGGCACATAGTAATTTCTCAGTAAATGGTGGTGGTTATTACTTCTGTATAGTATGGTTGATTTTTGCCATTTTGAAAATAGTATTTATTTTTAACTTTATTAGAATTCATCATGTTGATTCAATTGAGATCACATTGAATCTTTCTTTTATTCATGATATTGGCTACCTTTCCCAGCTTTGTGTGAGCTGCATATTTTCCTATTCAGAAAGGTTACATTAATAAAATTCCTTTATTTGTGTGACTCAAAATCATTGATAAAAAGATAAGACTAGGTAGGCCGGGCACGATGGCTCATGCCTGTAATCCCAGCATTTTGGGAGGCTGAGGCAGGCAGGTCGCCTGAGGTTAGGAGTTCGTGACCAGTCTGGCCAACATGGTAAAACCCCATCTCTATTAAAAATATAAAAATTAGCTGGGCGTGGTGGCGAGTGCCTGTAGTCCCAGCTGCTTGGGAGACTGAGACAGGAGAATCAGTGGAACCCAGGAGGCGGAGGTTGCAGTGAGCCGAGATCACGCCATTGCATTTCAGCCTGGGCAACAGAACGACGCTCTCCTGCAGTGGTATGGATGCAAAGATTAAACACTTCAGCTCTTAAAACAAGACCAGATAGAATTATTTGTAAAATGGAGATAATCATTTATCTGAATACCTCATGGAGTTGTTGCAGAATTGAAATGAGATAACTGTAAAGGCTGTGAACTAGAGTTCTATACAGATAGAACTTGTACTCTTATGACAGTTGTGACTTGAGTCTTTGTCCATCATGCCACAAAATAATTCTCAGAAGTGTTGGGTTATCTGCCTACAAAGGGAGTTACTGTTATTGAAAAAAAACCAGCTGGGCATGGTGGTTCATGCCTGTAATTCCAGCACTTTGGGAGGCCAAGGCAGGCAGATCACTTGAGTCCAGAAGTCTGAGACCAGCTGGGCAACATAGTAAGACCCTGTCTCTATAAAAAATTAAAAAATTAGCTAGTCTACTCAGGAAGCTGAGGCAGGAGCCCAGGAGGCTGAGGCTGCGTTGAGCCATGATCACGCCACTGCACTCCAGCAACAGAGCAAGACTGTCTCAGGAAAACAAAAATAGAAAAAACCAGCTCATGTTTATTGTAGCTATTGAATTCTTAAGAGCCTGATTTACATGTTTTCTGGCCAGTCTTACCAACTTACTGCTTTATAGCTGTACTACAAAAATGGAGCCACTCAATCACCTACCGAAGTGAATGAAAACCTCTAGATCTGAATGTGTCACTGTTTAAAACTCTTCAGTGGCTCCCTGGTACCCACTAAAATCCAAGTTCATTACTGGGGCTTACTAAGCTTTTGGGAAGGGGCCAGAGCTATGTCCAGCCTTACCTGTCACATTCCTTGCCTCACACGTCAGGTTCACCCTTGTTTGCAGTTTACACAGCATGTGTCTACACACACCCTGTGACTTTTTCTCTTCCTGGAATATTCCCCCTCTCCTTCCTTACCTGGCTAATTCATATTCTTTCAAAACTCATTTTTCAGATAGCCTTTCCTGATCCCAGCCTTCTCCCCAGTGAAATAGTCAGTGCATGGACTGGTCATTTTAATTGTCATCTGTGTCGGAATGATCAGTTTTCCTCTGTGTTCTACTCACACTTCCTAGCACTATGCCTTACACATACCCTAACTGAACGTGTTCAAAATTGAACGCCTGATCTCTCCCATTCTCCAGACTCAGGCTGCACCATATGCTGTCTTCATCTCTTTATGGGAATTACATTTTCCCTATTGCTGAAACCAAGACCTTAGAGTCATCTTCTTTTATACCTCATACCAATCTTTCTGGACATCTCGCTTTATTCTGCCTTTAAAATAGTATGAGCATCCCACCACTTCTTACCACCTCCATTGCTACCACTGTGATCCAAGTGATCATTGTACCACACCGGGTTTACGCGGTAGCCTTCTAACTACTCTTCTGCCTTCCACTCTTACCAGCCCTCAGTCTGTTTTGCACATCAGGACGTGGCAGATTTTTTGGTAAAAAATTTAGGTTTTGTGGACTGCGTGGTCTCTGTCATAGCTGCTAGACCGGAGCACAAAAGCAGCCATAGAGAATATGTAACTGAATGAGTGTGACTGCATTCCAGTACAACTTTACTTATGAAAACAGGCGGTGGGCTGTAGTTTGCCAGCTCCTGCTCTACATGGCAACCAGACTACACAGTGCCTTCCGAAGTGTGACTTAATCTTTATAGTGTCGTCTAAAGCCCTCCATGGTTTGTTTCCCCAACCCCTTACCTGTCTGACTTCATCTTCCGCTGTTGTCTGCTTTGCTCCCTCCTCTCCAGTCACACTGACCCTCTTCTTCCTCAGATATGCCAGGCCCATTGCCATCTGATTCTTTGCACCGGTTATTCCTTTGGCCTGGAACATTCATTTCTTCTTAAGTGTCAACTTCTCAGTCTAGGCGTACCTGACCAACCACCCTATAAATAATTACATTCTAGCATTGTATTCCCTATTCCATTTTTTTTTCTTCTTAATGCTTCTACCATATGTTACGCTGTATATTGACTTTTTTTCTCTTTCTTTTCCTGCTAGAATAAATGTTTCCTTAAGGCAATAATTTTGTGTCTTTTCTATTAAGTATTGTATCCCCAAGATCTAGAACAGTGCCTGACATATAGTAGGTGCTCAGAAAATATTTGTTGAATGAATACATAGGTATATTTTTAGGGTTTAATTTTTTAAAATATTTTTTAAACAAGCTCTTTCTCTCTCGCCAGCACCACATCCTTTCTGTTTCACACTCGTAGTGTTGCTCTAAGCTGCTCTGTCCTCTCCATTCTCACTCCCCTTTATTCTGGCTCTCATCTATCAGCAGTGTGTCCATAACCTTTTATTCCATGTCATCCGGGCCATCCTCTCTACAAGTGGACTGAGTGATGTTTGTAAAATGGAAAAATGATGATTTTATTATTCAAAACTCTTTATTTTTGGCCTTTTGCCAATTAGAATGCAGTGCTTGTTTAAACTACAAGATCTCTTATGAAGGAATAATTGTCAACAAAAAAAAAGTACAGGATCTCAGGCCTCGTGCTATACCTGATAAGTCATAATTGCAAGCGGAGGGGATAAGAATCATTATAATTTAGGAAGTAACCCAAGTGATTCTTACTGAACACAGTTGGCCAACACTGGCCTATAAGGTGAAGTTCCTCAGTGAGTCACTGAGAGCCTTTCTGAGCTGCCCCTGCCTCTCTCCTACCCCATCCCTAATGCTCCACACCGCACTTCATCTTCTAACAGTTTTTCTATTTGCATTTCTCTCAGAGTGCCATATTGATTCTGTTTTCGCAAATATTCTTTTCCCTGTACAGAACAGAATCTTCTACTCTGGAAAACTTCTATTTTTCTTTCAAAATTCTGCACATTTGTCACTTTCTCTATGAAGTCTTTTCTGATACCCCATTCCCATGACAAAGTTAATTATGTCTTTGCTGTCTGGGTACTTGTGTAAGTCAGACTCTGTTCTGGTGTTTGTTACACTGTACTGTGTGCCTTTTCATAACTGTTTGCCTGTTGTGACCTGACCTGAGCCAGTAGTGGTTTACGGGTATTAGGTTTTTATTGAGAGGTGCTGTCGTTTGGAGGCTACAGTTAAATGAGTGTTACAGATCTCTTCCCCCAGAACCGAGCTTCTAAATGGCATGTTACTGTGAAAGCCAAACTCACACTGAGTTTTGCCACACATAAAAAAAATTTATTAGCAAGCAAGCACAAAAATACTGTTTTATTAGGTGGATGAAATTCCTACTCTCTATCCTTTTAGAACATCTGACAAGCACCTTTTTTTTTTTTTTTTTTTTTTTTTTTTTGAGACGGAGTCTCGCCCTGTTGCCCAGGCTGGAATGCAGTGGTGCAGTGTCGGCTCACTGCACCCTCTGCCTCCCAGGTTCAAGCGATTCTCCTGCCTTAGCCTCCTGAGTAGCTGGGATTACAGGCATGTGCCACCACACCCGGGTGATTTTTGCATTTTTAGTAAAGATGGGGTTTCATCATGTTGGCCAGGCTGGTTTCAAACTTCTGACCTCAGATGATCCATCTGCCTCGGTCTCCCAAAGTGCTGGGATTACAGGCATGAGCCACTGTACCCGGCCTGCCAAGCACCTTTTATGAAAGGTTTATTTAAGGCAAAAATGCTAGTGTGCTTTTAGAATTCAGCTGAACCTAATTGGAATCAGATAACAGAATTCCTTTATGGGGAACTAACAGAACCAGCAGGAGTCATAAGGGTCAGGGTACAGTCCCTAAGAGTAAGCTATTAGATTCACTAGATTCATGTACATGTTCATGTAAGAGCAGTGGTCCCTATACAGTGTTTGTAGCCATAACACCTTTCTTGAGCACCATTCTTTTCTAATACTGTCGTAATTTCTAATATCCACTGTGTTAACTACTAAATTCTCTGGCTTTGAGGTGAGATAAGGCTTCTTGTGTTGTCTCACTGGAGTAAGTTTTTGATTACAAGCTTTCCTCATTTACTGATGATTATTTATATCTAGTCTTGGGCTTGCATGTTAACTAAGTGCTCCAGGATGAATGTCAGGAACTTCTCACTCATGTCCTCTGGTCCATTAAAACAAATAATGATTACACTGTGCCAAAATAACTTAAGGAATTTAAATCGTAACTCTTCTAGACCTTGGAATTGAAACAGATGTTTAACTTTTAATCTCTGTATCCTCATGCCTAGTGCTCAGTGAGCCTCAACAAGTGCCAGAATGTATATTTGTAATGTCAAGCAGCTAAGTGTTTTGTATTTTTGTTTTTAATGCTAAATTGCAGACTCTCCCAAGGAATTATATTAATAATATAACAAGTTTGCCATAGCTGTCAGAACATCTGTCTCAACAGTGATACTTCCTTGCATGGGCTGGAATGAGGTTGTGTAATTCCCTGGGTGGGGATCAAGCTGACACCTGCTGTGGCTCCCCAGTCTCCTTGTGGAGAGAGGTTGCTCTGTCTTCCTTATGAAGTTTGTAGTGGGAGTGGTGTGTGTAGTATAAATACAGAGCCCTGCTTGGGAACCTAGGGAAGAGTTGTGCAGTGCTGGTAAGATTATAGCTGAGGCTGACAAATTGTAGACCTCTATTCTGACAGCAGAGCTAGACAGCTCAAAATATAATGTGTTTCACCAGATGGATTCCTTATTTGTAAAGTATAACTTTATCAATTCTTCACTAAAAGGGAAATGAAAGCTCAGAGAGTACTAAGGCATCATGATATATCTCTAGATTATACTGTCGGGAGCATCACTTTTCAGTTGGTTTTTAAGTGTGTATTTACATTTTTTGTTTTTTATCATAGTCTGGAATTAGAGCCCAATAAGGAAAGTAGCTTGGTGTTAGATTATTAAACAATTCATAATTCTTGGACCATTTGGAGAGTGATTTGGATCAATGCTATTTCTTCTTCAATAATCTTTCATTTTTTCCTGCATTTTTCATACTTCTATGAACATGGGAAGAATCGTGGACTTTTAAAAACTTTACATTGATAATTAATGTAATTATATTCTGCCTTCCTGTACAGATAATAAAAACTTTGTATTAACATACTCTTCTACACAAGCAGAGTAAAAAGGTTGAAATTGTTGTGTCATATGACAGCGGTTAACAACCAAAGAGCTGTTGAAAATCAGTAGGGGGCCAGTGTGGTGGCTCACACCTGTAATCCCAGTACTTTGTGAGGCCATAGTGGGAGGATTACTTGAGACCAGAAGTTCAAGACCAGCCTGAACAGCATAGTGAGAGCCCATCTCTAGAAAACTTTAAAAAATTAGCCAGGTGTCGTAGCATGTACCCGTAGTCCCAGCTACTTGGGAGGATTGCTTGAGCCCAGGTGTTCAAAGTTACAGTGAACCATGATCACGCCACTGCACTGCAGCCTGGGTGACAGAGTGAGACCCTGTCTCTAAAATAATAATAAATCAGTAGGGAAAAGATTAACCCGGTAGAAAAGTGGATAAAGGATATGAGCAGGCAGTTGAAGAATTTAAATGACCAATAAAAATATGCAAAATGCTGACTTAAAAATATAAGATGTAATTAAAACATTAGTAAGATAAATGTTACCTATCAAATTGAGTTATTTTCAAAGATTAAAACTTACTACGCCAGGTTGGCAAATGGTTAAAAAGATGTGTGTACTCATACAAAGCCAGTAGGAATATAAGCTCATGCACTCATTCTGGAGAACATTTCAGCAATCAAAAAGCTTTAAGGCCTAATAATTTCACTTACAGTAATTTAATTTTAGGAAGATATTGAGGATTTACAAAGATTAAGCTCCGAAACTATTGTTGATCACAATATTATTAATTATAATAGCATTTTTTAATTTTTAAGAAACAACCTATATGCCCTTATATGTCTTTTAAAATATATATATACTTATCATTTACACTTAGAAATGAATTAGTCAAAAAATTAGTCAGAAATCATTTACAGTAAGTCAACTTTTGACCACTGAGTTGTTTACTGTGATCAAGAAAGCAGGAAGGCTTAAGGAGTTCTCATTCTAAATGACTTTATTTCATAATAACCTGTTCTCTGTTCTCTTCTCTCTATACTCCCTTCCTTGGCAATCTCTGGCAGGCACACGGCTTCAACTATCCCATGTGAAGATGGCTCCTAAATTTACATTTCCAGTCTTGACTTTTTCTTTGGAGTTCCACACTCACGCTTCCAGCTGCCCTTTGAACATCCCCACCTGGGTGGCCTTCCAGCATGACCTGTTTTCTTCCGTATTTGAACTAGATTTTTGTAGACCCCTAAGGTAGTGATAGTGATGCGTATGTGTGCTTTGGGAGTGGGTAGGGAAGAGACTTAAAAAGGTCTAACTGTAAAACTGAAAAATACCATGTGCAGTACAGCAGGTTCTTGAATAACATTATTTTATTCAGTGTCATTTTGTTATAATGTTGATGAGGGAAAAAGAATCAGTTCCTGGCTGAGGCCACTGTCTGTGTGGAGCTTGCAGGTTCTCCCCATGTCTGCGAGAGTTTTCTTCAGGCGCTCCAGTTTCCTCCCACATCCCAGTGTGTGCATCTTTGGGATGTGGACTGGCGTATCTGTTATCTTAGTGTGAGTGAATATGGGTGTGTGTGTGAGTGCACCTTGCAGTAGAATGGTGTCCTGCCCAAGGCTGGCTCCCATCTCATGCTTTGAGCTCCCGGGATAGGCCCCAGCCACCTGCAACCCTAAAACTGGACTAACGGCATAAATAATTATCTTGTTTTTATTAATCTTTCTTAAATGTATTTGTAGCTCACATTTATTTCAGGGTTTACCATTAGAAGTGCTTTGGTCTTTATTTAGAAGTTTGCCAATGTTTTGTGACCACAAATATGCTATAGCAACTTAACTTGGTTTCATTATACATTGTTTCACCTAAAGTTTCCAAGAACCTATCGAGGCTGTTAAGTGAGGACTTACTGTACATCCTGACATGGGAGAATTGGGCATTAGGCATGAGCATATGCCACTGCAGCAGGTGCTGGGCCGCTTAGGAGTCTGGATTACCAATTCATCTGAACTCTTGGGCAGACTATACACATGCCTTTCTGGAGCAAGGAATTGAAGAACAGTACAGAAGGAAGTTGTTTTTCTCTAGACTGCCTCAGTTCATATCCTGTCTCTGCCATTTAGAGTCTCTGACCTTTGGCAATTTTTTTCTTTTCACTGTAGTATAGTTTTCTGATCTCTAAAATGGGGGAGAAATTGTGCCTACCTAAGGTTTGCTGTAAAGAATGGCCGAGGTAATCCATGCCTGGGCTATAAGTGATGAGTAGATGTTAGCTATCAACCTCTACATAAGGCATAGTGCTATGTCAAAGCATAGTGCTTTAATAATATAGTTTAATAGGATAACTTTTCTGATAGTAAACCTTTTCCCTTCATTCAGGGTAAAAATAGTAGTTCTATAACCCATCAAAGTTTAGTTCTCTAAGCTTTGTATCTCTGTTTTACAATAATTCAGCTCAAAAAAGAAAAATAAGTTTCCTGGTTCAGCTTCGTATTTAAGCCTTCTAATGCTAGAAATAAATGTCTCTAGATTCCTCAGAGGCATTGCAGACCTCTTCCTTTTATTCTCAGAGTGAAAAACAAATTTATGCTGTTTCCTATCTTAAGAACATTCTCAATCAGCCAGGCCCAGTGGCTCACGCCTGTAGTCCTAGCACTTTGGGAGGCCGGGGCAGACAGATTGTTTGAGCCCAGGAGTTGAAGACCAGCCTGGGCAACATAGTGAGACCTTGTCTCTGAAAACATAAAAAGAACATCTTTAATCATATATATTTTCCTATCAGAAAAGAAAAAAATAGTATTGTTTTATTTTGTTTATGTATAAATAGGTTTTTCTCAATGGGAAATTGAAACATTTAAAGTTGGTGTCTCTATAAGGTGGCAAATTAGGAATTTACCTCAGAATTATATGGTGGTGGATTGCATTCGTTTCTTTTTCAGGCTTTCTCGTTCATAGGGTTACGTTGGTGTTTTTCGTGTTATCCTTTTTACAATTATAGTTGTGAACTGCCTTTCCTGGGGCTGGTATTGGCAAGTTAATTGAGTTGGCGATCCACGCAGGCCCTGTGGAGCACTCATCTCCTCTCCCTTCTTCCTTTCTCTTCATTTTTCAGTATTCGTGTCACCAGAGCAGAGCACAGGGGACCTAGGGAATGCCAGATAAGACTAAAGTGGTAATGGCCACTTTTAAATAATACATTTAGATGGTGATAATTGAGCAATACTGGGGATTATAGAACTTAACACAATTAAATTAAATTTATTAAAACTTTTCTTCAAAACGTGACATTTAAAACTTTTCTTTATTGTGCCTTTTATTTTTTCAAAGAATCCTCACTTGGAATTCAAATACTACATAGGAAACAGCTAAGCACTGCCTCTAGTTGAAGGTTGGGGTAAAACCTGCTTGTTTGGCCTCTTCTCATATCACTTCATTCCCCATTAGTCCCCACCCCTAGATACCTCCCTAGGGCTCCAGGGCTTTAAGGAAAGCAGTTTAGAAGTGACTAATACAAACAGATCCCATGTTGGGGGATAATCCTGGTGCCCTCAGTTTTGTTCTATTCTGGGATGTCTGACTCATTTTGACAGTTACCGATCAACTAACTCCCCTCCTACCCAATGCTTGTTAATAAAACGCTCTTTCACCTAGTGTTTCCATTTTCATGTACAGTGACTCCATTCATTTACTTACCTAGGCTGAAAACCCCAAAGTCATTCTTGACTCTTCTTATTCTCCACCCATTAGCAAATCATGTTGGTTTTCTGCCTTCAGAATACACCCCACTTTGCTACTCTGGGCTCTGCCTCTTTGGTTTCTTGCCCGAAAACTGTAATAGCTAACTTAGTCTTCTCTTTTCACTCTTTCCTTCCTGCAATCTAGTACAGTAGTTGATTCCGTGGGTTCTGGAACCAGATTCCCTGTCATGTGACTTTGCGAATAGTAGTTAGCCTTTCTAAACCTCACTTTAGGGAGTGAGGATGAGAACAATGATACTGTTTACCTCACATGGTTGTGTCAGACAACGTATTATGCACAAATTACTTAGGACGTGGCAAACAGCAAATGTCCAATACATGTTAGGTGGTAAGTGATATTGAGGTTGTTGTGGTTGTTTTTATTTATACAGACTTGAAACTGATATTCTTAAAACATTAGTCAGATACATTCTCTATTGGCTTCCTGTCCCTTCTTAGCACAGTATCCAAAGACCTTCCTGTGGCTTACCAGGCCCTGCAGCTCTGGGTTACCTGGTTCCTCTCTGATCACATTGGCCCGTGCTCGCTGTGTTCCTGCCACACTGGCCTGCTGTTCTTTCCTGCCTTGTTCAGCCTTTGAGCACTCATTTTCCCTTTGCCACATTGCTCTCCCTTCAGAGATTTGCCCAACTTGCCGCTCTCTTCATTTAAGTAAGCCGAGATGTCAACCACTGTTCAAGAATATCATGTCATCGTTCTCTATATACTTAATTTTTTTCATATCTTAAGAAAATATAACTTTTCACTACCTAACATTATATTATATATCTGTTTATTGGCTAATTATGCCATTAGACCAGATTTCATAGTACAATAGTCCCCTCTTATCTGAGGGCAATACCTTCCGAGATCAAAGTGGATGCCTGAAACTGTGGATAGTACCAAATCCTATATATACTATGTTTTTTCCTGTACATACATACCTATAATAAAACTTAATTTATAAAGTAAGAGATTAACAACAACAATAAAATAGAACAATTATAACAGTATGCCAACATTGCTACTCTTGCACTTTGAGCTGTTATTAAATAAAATAAGGTTTTCTTGAACACAAGTACCATGATGATTGCTCTGATAACCTAGAAGGCTACTAAATGGCTAATGGGCGGATAGCATCTACAGTGTGGATATGCTGGACAAAGGGATGATTCATCCCAGGCAAAACAGGGCAGGATTACAAGGTATTTCAGTGCACTCCTCAGAACGGTGTGCAATTTATGAACTATTTATTTCTGGAATTTTCCATTTAATATTTTTGGACTAAGTTGACCAAAGGTAACTGAAATCACAGAAAGCAAAACTTCTTTTAAGGAGGGACTACTGTCAATGAGTGTAAGGGACCTTGTCTCTTTCGTTCATCATTTTAGCCCCTGTGCCTTTCATATACATAGTAGATGCTCAAGAGGTATTTGTTAAATGGATATATGGGATGCGATGGGGTGAGTGAATGACAAATATTTTCCCCTTCCTTCTTTGCACAAGAGATACTGAAGTTACCAGATAGTTGGAAAGGCCCAAATTAACTTTTTTGAGATGTAGAGTTCAGGTTTCCCCCTTCTTTCCCATTAATAACAATATATTGTGTAATTCATCATGATTACCTCAGTTAACCACAAATGGAGTAATTGCGTTGTTAAATTAGTACTCTCTTACAGTTACTATTCAAGGTAAACTTCTTTCCTTGGTAGCTAGTGACAGGAAAATCATTTGGGCTCATCATTTATTGATCACTTAAACCCACTAAGCCCATGCCACACTCCTGGTTGTTACCAACCTCCAGTGCTGAAAGAAGGAACTTAAGTCTGTCTGGAGTTAGGAAAAACAGAGACATATATAATGTTCTCCAAAAATTCTGCTTCTCGTAAAGACCAGTGAATTCAGAGTGTCTAGGAAAACAGGATTTTAAAATAAGGATTTAGGTTTAAGATGCCTCTCAGTTTCTTAGGGATGGGAAGTAAATTTTAAAAATTAGCATTTTTCTTTAATATAGTAGAACAATTTGGTTACTGTTTGATAACTTTATGCTAATTCATTGACTTTAATATATGAAGAAATAAAGGACTTCAAGAATAGCTCATAACAAACTGGGGGGCGTGGTGGCTCATGCCTGTAATTCCAGTAATTTGGGAGGCTGAGGCGGGAGGATCACTTGAGGTCAGGAGTTCAAGACCAGACTGGCCAACATGGTGAATCCCTGTATCTACTAAAAATACAAAAAGTACCCGGGCATGGCAGCATGCACCTGTAATCCCAGCTATTCAGGAGGCTGAGGCAGGAGAATTGCTTGAACCTGGGAGGCGGAGGCATTGAGCTGAGATCATGCCACTGCACTCCAGCCTGGGCGACAGAACAAGACTCCGTAAAAAAAAAAAAAAAACAAAAACAAGAATAGTTCATAACCTTGAACGTCTTTGTCTGTTTTCTTCATAATTCCTGAGAACTTTTTAAAAATTCCTTTACCAATTTCAGTTGATTATCATGTACACCTAGAATATGGAAGTTTTTTTGTGCTTTTTATTTTGGGCCTCTTTTCTGCCTTTATGCTTAACATCCAGCAATCTTCTGAACCGTATCTTGTTATAATCTGAGCAAATAATTTTCTTTCTGATTCAAAGAGGTTAAACTTACATAAGCTAATTTGTTTAGTCTTTTTAAAAAAAAGAATCACTGACATTAAATGAATTAATGTTTGGAGTTGAGTTGACCTAAATGATCCCTATTACAACATAGTAAGACCCCATCTCTACAAAAAAATACAAAAATTAACCAGCCTGGTGACACGTGCTTGTAGTCCTAGCTACTTAGGAGGCTGAGGTGGAAGAATCACCTGAGCCCAGGAGGTTGAGGCCACAGTGAGCCATGATTGCACCACTGCACTCCAACCTCAACAACAGAGCCAGACCCTGTCTCAAAAAAAAAAAAAAAAAAAACAACATTGGTACCATTCAGAGACAGTGTCAGGTGGGGTGTTTGACTGGGTTGGTTCACCTATCAGATGGTAAAGTAGGTGTTCTTAGGTGAGCTCAAGGAAGAGAGAAGTCTCCCATGGAGCAGGACAAAAACTCACTTGATCTTGATTATCTATATTTATATGACTGTGAAAGTAGGACCATGAAAATTTTCTGATCTTTGGAGTTACCACTGTGAAGCAGAATTCACCAGTCCTTGAATTGTTCATCAGCCTATCTTGTGTTCCCTATAAATATTAATGTAGAATAGCCTTATCTTTCTTATCTACAAAATATTATTTTTATTAGAAGAATCTAAGTGTAAATCAGTAGCCAAAAATCAGAGATCTGATTTATTAGCTGTTCTCTCTTTTTATTTATATGTGGACTTTAATAATCATCATCATTATTATTATTACAGGCCATGGTTGCTTGTTATCCGGGCAATGGAACGGGTTATGTACGTCATGTTGATAATCCAAATGGAGATGGAAGATGTGTGACATGTATATATTATCTTAATAAAGACTGGGATGCCAAGGTATGCAACTTAATTGAGCATTTATTTTTTTCTTACAAAAGCATTATGTTCATACTTCTGATAGGTGAGACTGTCACAGACACAGTTAAAAATTTTCCTCTTAAGTTTGTTTCAGTCTCAGGTATTAGGAGTGGATTTTTGTAAAATGAAACAAATACTAGTCTAAGTTATACAACATAATACCTGTAGTTAACAATGTAGTGTTGTGCACTTAAACATTTAAGAGAGGAGATTCCATGTTCAGTGTTCTAAACACACACACGCGCGCGCGCACACACACACACGAGGTTAAGGGAAGGGAAACAAACTTTGAGAGGTGATGGATATGTTTATTATCTTGGTTGTGGTGTGTCACGGGGGTGTGCATATACATCCAAACTCATCAAATCGTAAATGTTCAAGATAGGCATTTTTGTATATCAGTTATAACTCAATAAAACCATATAAAAAAGTACTGATAAATCTTTAAAAGTGGATTCATTTGTTTTCAGATATTAGAGCATTTATCTAAAATCTAACTTTTTTAGAAAAGTGACCTTTATTAAAATATTTTCCTTTTAATAGTTTTTAGACAAACACTTCTGAGAACAGTTGTTTCATAATGGCTTTGGGGGAGATTATAGATAATTGTTAAGGAAATAAGGATTATTTGCTATGTTATTCTTTGCATTTTTGTAAAAATATTGTATGGCATTGAGTTGTTTAATTGAATATTGGAGGCAGGATTCAGTCTTTCCCTGATTATTAAAAAACTGGAATTTTATCAGTACTGACAAGCCCTGTAAAATCAATTAGAATGTACAGTATATTTAATCTCTCTTGTTTTAAATATATATTTTCTTAATATTAGCGTGAGTCTCATTAAATTTAAATGATTTTTTAAAATATGTCATGTATTACTACAGTAGAGACTGTACAGACTAATTTTTTGGTTGATTTTTTAAAATCTTAAGTAAAATATTCAAATAGAAAAGTGGCTGTGTATAGTTCAGTGGATTTTCACAAAGTGAACATACTTGTGTAGCCAGGTGTAAAGGTCAAATAACCTTTAAAACACCTCTTTCTCTGCATCCCCCAAAACACACACATGGAAACTGCCTGAGTCTTAAATGTACAAAAACCTAATCCTACCCTAAAAAGTGTTTTAAGTTTAGAATATGCTCACAGTGCTCCAGTAATCTTTTTAAAACACACACTGATTTGAAGAGTTTTCTCTGCCCTAGTCCAGGTTCAGAATGGAACTAAACTTTCTGCTAAGTATATATTGAGGCATTATGTCAACAAGCATGGTTTTTCTGTTACAGCTTTCAAAGTTTGAAGTAGAGAAATAAATTTTGTATTTGAGCTCAAGGCGCAAAACAGATTGGTGTAACTTTAGTTAAAATTTAAAAATTGACTTTTTTTCAGATTTTGTGAATAGCTAGAAAGCTAGAACTGTGTTTCATCAACTTCTAACTTCTAGATTTTGTTAGGCTTTTTCTAGGCTGATCTTACAATTTCTATAAGACTTAGGGTCATTAATATGTAGGTTTTAAATTAGGACATAGGCAGAAAAACATCCCTAGTGTTTTTATATGTGGAATAGAAGTTTTCCGTTGCAAGATTGCACTGAATATGTAGTGTGCCAGATGTTCTGGATGCTAGGGATATAGCAGAAATGGAATTAGCCCTGGCAGAGCTTAGGATCTATTGGAGGATACAGATCAGAAAGATTGACAGTTACAGATAGTTATGCAAAGTGTCAAGACAGATTGCTATGAGAGCACACAGGAGGGCCACCTAATTCAGAGGAAGAAGAGTGGATGTGTCAAGTAGCCATTTCTCTTAAAATATTTTCAGCAGGTCACCTGTGGTACTCCCAGTGACTTGAGTCAAAGGGAAGGGAGCAGGAAAAAAGGAAAGAAAACATGTTCTCAGTTTGGAGGTTCTTCAGATATTTGCATAGTAGCCTGGGGAATCACTCGGAACAACACTGGAACCTGAGGAGGTTGGCAGGGGTATCAAAGTAGCTAGAATTTAACTTACCTGATGGTGAGCCTGATAAAGCTTTAACTATAGATTCTAGGTTTAGGCTCAAAGTCCATGCTGTCCTAACCAGGTGTTAGAGTTTCTTTCAATTTTAAGAGTCTACCTGCTTCGGAGTGTAGTTATTCAAGAGTAAGGAATACTTGGTTGGTTGAGTTTTGCCTAGCCCCAGATCTTAAACACCACAAGGACAAAGTCTGTCTGCATTATTCCCTACTCTGCACCCAGAGTCCACCACAGTTGCCACTGTGATTTGATGCCTAGTTGGTGTTTAGGTAAATAATAATCCTTTATGGATAGAATCAAGTTTCACAAGCAGGTGATGCATCAAGCCCAATCTGGAAAGGGAGAGCCACAGGTTCTAATGGACTACATGCTGATGGTGATGGTGATGATGACAATAATGATGGTCATAATAAATGATGACACTTTCTACTGATATACTGAATTATTTAAATGAGAGGTATCTGTGACTATCTTATTGTTTATTGAAATTTAAAGTATGGTAAACTCTTTATTTGACATAATCTATTTCTAATAATAATTTTTTCAAAATTTCTTGAAGTCTATTTCAAGAGTGGGTTAAACATATCATTAGCATAAATAAATGTTTAGTAGTTTTAAAAACTTTCAAGCATCATTTTAAGACTTTTAAATTCAGATAACATTCTTGTGTTTCATCGGATACTTATAAAAATCCCTAAAATGGCTGGGCACAGTGGCTCACAGCTGTAATCCCAGCACTTTGGGAGGCTGAGGTGGGCAGATGACCTGAGGTCAGGAGTTCGAGTTCAGCCTGACCAACATGGTGAAAACACATCTCTACTAAAAATACAAAAATTAGCCGGGCATGGTGGCGCATACCTGTAATCCCAGCTACTCAGGAGGCTGAGGCCGGAGAATTGCTTGTACCTAGGAGGCGGAGATTGTAGTGAGCTGAGATTGTGCCACTACACTCCAGCCTGGGTGACAGCGAGACTCCATCTCAATAAATAAATAAATAAATAAATATCCCTGAAATAAGAACTAAATTTTTCCTTGCATCAATGCATATACTTTTAAAATTGCAGCTCATCTTCATACTTTATTAATTGAGATGTATTTGTGAATAATCCAATTAAGACATTGAAATTGTCTCTTTTTTTTTCCCCTAAATTTAATCTTGTAGCATTTTTGGTTACTCCTACTTATAGATTTGTCTCTTTTCCTAGGTAAGTGGAGGTATACTTCGAATTTTTCCAGAAGGCAAAGCCCAGTTTGCTGACATTGAACCCAAATTTGATAGACTGCTGTTTTTCTGGTCTGACCGTCGCAACCCTCATGAAGTACAACCAGCATATGCTACAAGGTAGTATTCCTTTTCAGAAAAAATTGGTTTAGAGTATGGTAGGACAGGAGGGAATCTGTAGAGTAAACTTGAAAGCTTTCTAATGAGTATTTTCCTGCCAGGTACTTTTCACAGTCATTTTAATTTGAATAATTGTATAAGATTTATGTTGCACAGTCATCTGAATTCAAATAATTGTATAAGACTCATTAACAGTTAGTACTAAATGTGTCTTTCTCTGCACAGCCACTCTGAAGAAAGGGAAGCACAGGCCCTCCCATCTTTCTAGCACTCCCTCCTTGCTTAGTGCATCTCTTAACTACTATCCATTCTTTGATTTTTGTAAGAGTATTTTACTTGGGAGAGAGAAAGATCAAGAAAAGGAAAAGGATTTTTTAAAAGGTGGTGAGGGACAAAAGAGAGGGACAACATAGGAAAATGAATACATAGTAGAAAAATCAGAGGTAACCAGAGAGTAGAAGTGAAGAGAAAACGGAAGAAAGAAAAGTAGAGAACAGGTTACCATGTGTGGCAGTTAATGTTAGAAAAATGATCCTATTAGTTTTACAAATAGTGAGCATCTGTTTCATTATACTTTTTCTACAGGGTATTTGCAGCCTATTATGTTTAGTGCTTTATTTTAAATGCTTTTTTTAAAAACATTTATCCTGACTCAAAATGCTCTGGCTGTCAAAACGAAATATTGTAGACATTATCATGAAAGTAAATATTTGTAGAAAAATAGTACCGTTTTTAAAATACTTACTTTTTATTATGGAAAGGTCTTGGAACATTCTGATAGTGAGCTCCTGGCATTCATTTGCTGTAACTGGCTTAGGAGATGCTAGGGCGGCGAGAAGAGGCACAGGCTTAGATGTGCTGGGTGGAAAGTTGGCGTTAGTAGTGATGGTTGACTCTAACGACTTGATTATCAGCTGTACCTTTTTTCTTCCTGCATTCTGAGATGTGTTGCCTGCATCCTAATTCACATAATAAGTAGCAAGCTAAGCAGGTTGTAGCCAGAGATGGTAAGAAATCCTGAATGGAAACCAAAGAAAGACTGTCACATCACATGATGTGCCCTTTTCAATTCAGTGTCTCTTCCCAGTGGCATCCCAGTGCCGTCTCTGCCCCCTGCTGCTTCTGTAAAGATTTTCTGACCCAGAAACTGCCTCATAGACCTTCCTTTTTATGAAATCTTGAGTGTTTGGTTGTGTCCTTTTTAGATAAATAAATAACAGACATTTGGGAGTTTATAGTAAATAAATGCCAGATGACATGGAGGCTAGGTGCTACAGGAGTTAAGAGGAACGAAGGTGGTGTTACATTGGAGAGATGGGCAAGTGCGCCTTGAAGGGAGAGGCTTAGCTGGCGTAGGTGAGGAGAGGCAAGGAGTGCAGTCGTGTTAGTAAAGTTCTGGGGGAAAAAGCGTAGTTGTTCCAGTTAAGGCACAGAAAATCATGTGAGGAAAAGGATTCTTGAAGTAGAATCCTATTCTGATCTTATCTAGAATGGGTGATAAGGCTGGAAAGTTAGAATGACATAAGGTAAGTTGTTGATCCAGATAGTAGAATTCTGATTGCTAAGTAACTAAAAGTTTAGGGCATGGGCAAAATATACATACAATTATGTATCTGAGCCCTTTCCGATTTCCAGGGCCACCCGAAAGTAGAAGAAGCCACGTGGTAAGAAAGGTAGTGGCAGTCTGGAAACAGCAGAGTCTGGTCTGGAAGTCAGGAGGCCTCCTTAGATCTCAGCTCTGTGATTCACCAGTGGTGGGGTCTGTACACCTCAGGCTCCCAGTTGTCCAAACTCCCATACTCTTTACTTCAAAATACGTTACGTGATTTTTCATTCTGTCATATTTACTGGCTCTATATCTGATCAACGTTGCTTTTTCCCCTGTGACCACTGGCCACAATCCACAATATATTTGAACTAATTGCTATATTCTGCCTAGGAACTGGTGATTTGTAGTATACTTTCACTTTCTATAGCATTTGTACATTTTCCCCATTATTTATATCAGAAGGTATAACTATGTCTTTTGTAGTATTTAATAAACCAGAGATGCCTCACTTATTGGTGGAATGAAATATTCTAAGTAAGTCAGATTTTCAGAAAAATGAAGTTTAGACAAAGTTTAAACACAAAACACAGTATAATTGCTTTGATAAAAATCCTTAAAACTTCTTAGTGTAATTTAACTTTGTCAAGGTTGTAATTGTAAACATCCATCATTACTCTTTGCTATAATGTAGTGATGTCCTCAGGGACTGTTGAAACTGTTAGCCTGCAATGCCTTGAGTCCTTTTATCTGTTTCTTTTCTTTTCTTTTAGTACTTATGCTATTGATAATGTGCTTTTTCTGTAACAGCCATTCTTTTACCCTTTCGTTGTCTCTTTTTTTTTAAGATGGAGGCTCACACTGTCGCCTAGGCTGGAGTGCAGTGGTGTGATCTCGGCTCACTGCAACCTCCACCTCCCAAGTTCAAGCGATTCTCCTGCCTCAGCCTCCTGAGTAGCTGGGGCTACAGGCATGTGCCACCACGCATGGCTGATTTTTTTTTTTTTTTTTTTTTTTTTTTTTTTTAGTAGAGATGGGGTTTCGCTATATTGGCCAGGTTGGTCTTGAAGTCCTGACCTCGTGATGCACCCACCTCGGCCTCCCAAAGTGCTGGGATTACAGGCGTGAGCCATCGTGCCTGGCCTGTTGTCTCTTTCTGATCTGCAGTTCCCTGGCAAAAAATAAGTAATTGAAATAAGTGTTAAGAAAGTCACAAAAACTCATCAACTTCAGGCATCAATTTTAGCCTCCCCTGGTTCTCAGCTATACTCTTTAGCACCAAGGTTACTGTATAAATAAGCTGTTAAATTTATCATTCCAATTTAGGCATAATTTTGGCATTACAAGTTTTAATATACCATTGCAGCAAAATACCACTTTTTCCCCGCAGTGTGATCATTCTTATCCTATTCTAAATTTTCTTTTAGGTACGCAATAACTGTTTGGTATTTTGATGCAGATGAGAGAGCACGAGCTAAAGTAAAATATCTAACAGGTAAACGTCATTTGGGGCCAGGATATATTGGTACAGAAATACCCTGCAATCAGGTGATGCTTTCAGGAAACTCAAGCATAGTCTTTGTTAACACCACGAATACTTACTTTTTGTTTTTTATCAGATTTCTTATTTGCCTTGTTTTTTAAGAAGACTTAAGTCATCTTCATTGTTATCTTTAACCAAAAAAATTGTCAAAGGATGCGGAAAATTTGAGGCAAAGAAGTCTGAGTAAATTATTCAAATACAAACTGAGTTTTCTGTGATTATCCTTTTCAGTTAAAGGCCACTTAACTCTAGGTAACGGCCATCTGGTTTCCTCTCATTCACTCCTTAAATTAATACCCTTTCCTTTTCAAATGTATGTGCTCTAAACAGTACTCTAGGTCTTCCATGTTAAATGTAGACATGAAGAAAATTAATACAAAGAAGATGAATTGAAATGCCAAAATCAGTAAGTGACACAGACGTGTAGATTCCCTATCTGCTAATGGTGTACATAGGTCAGTCAGCACTCCTGTACTGAACCTGAAGATCCTTCAATTATGCCAGTTCCCCTTCTCTTCCACTTATGGACTGCCTCTCCAAGAGCAGGGGGTCTGTTTCCCATCTGATGGACCACTTACCTTCTTTTCTTTAACTCTACTTTCTATCTCCAAAAATCCACTGAGTATTCACATTACTGATTAGCTGTGTCTTCCAGAGCCATTGGTAATTGCACGTCAACCTTACATAAAAATGGAATATTCATGCATTTTTTATGTATTTTTAAAGCCATTATTTGTGGCAGAAGCTCATTAGCGTGCTTTCAGAGACACTGAACACTCTGTTGAAGAAATTCAAATGGCTTTTAAAATAAAAACAAAATCATTATCTCTGTGTAGAGGATAGTTTTATCCTTGAAGGTTTACTATTCGAAACCTCATGACAATAAAATGCTGAGGGAAGTTTTCGAAAGTACAAGTGTGATAGTTTTCAGATGATGTTTGCAAAGTTGAAATATTGTCCATACTATTAGGAATTCAGTGGAATGCAGTAGCAGAAGCTCTCTGGTGCTTAGCAAATGAATGAATTTTTTTTTTTTTTTTTTTGCCTTGCAGGTGAAAAAGGTGTGAGGGTTGAACTCAATAAACCTTCAGATTCAGTCGGTAAAGACGTCTTCTAGAGCCTTTGATCCAGCAATACCCCACTTCATCTACAATAATTGTTGACGCTGTTTGTTAACTTGTGAATAAGAATAAATGGGATAAAGAAAAATAGACAACCAGTTCGCATTTTAATAAGGAAACAGAAACAACTTTTTGTGTTGCATCAAACAGAAGATTTTGACTGCTATGACTTTGTACTGCATGATCAACTTCGAATCTGTGATTGCTTACAGGAAGAAGATAAGCTACTAATTGAAAATGGTTTTTACGTCTGGATATGAAATAAGTGCCCTGTGTAGAATTTTTTTCATTCTTATATTTTGCCAGATCTGTTATCTAGCTGAGTTCATTTCATCTCTCCCTTTTTTATATCAAGTTTGAATTTGGGATAATTTTTCTATATTAGGTACAATTTATCTAAACTGAATTGAGAAAAAATTACAGTATTATTCCTCAAAATAACATCAATCTATTTTTGTAAACCTCTTCATACTATTAAATTTTGCCCTAAAAGACCTCTTAATAATGATTGTTGCCAGTGACTGATGATTAATTTTATTTTACTTAAGAAAAGGAGCACTTTAATTACAACTGAAAAATCAGATTGTTTTGTAGTCCTTCCTATCTTACACTAATTTGAACTCTTCAAGATTGCTGCTTTTTTTGACATTGTCAGTAATGAAACCTAATTGTAAAACAGTTGCCATTTACTACCAATAACTTTTAGTTAATGTTTTATAAGGAAAAAGACACAATAAGAAGAGTTTAATTTTTTTTTTCTTTGTTTGTTTTTTGAGACAGTCTTGCTCTGTTACCCAGGCTGGAGTGCAGTGGTGCATTCTCGGCTCACTGCAAACTCTGCCTCCCAAGTTCAAGCAATCCTCCCACCTCAGCCTCCCAACTAGCTGGGACTACAGGCACACACCACCATGCCTGACTAATTTTTGTATTTTTAGTAGAGACGGGGTTTTGCCATGTTGCCTAGGCTGGGGTTTAAGTTAAATTTTTTTAAAAACTAAAGTGACTGGCACTAAGTGAACTTGAGATTATCCTCAACTTCAAGTTCCTAAGATAAGGGCTTTCTTAAGCTTTCAGGTATATGTATCCTGTAGATGTAGACAATAATGTCCCATTTCTAAGTCTTTTCCTTTTGATTCTCCTTAAATTGATCGTACTTCCAAATTTGCTGTTATGTTTTTTTCCTAATGCTGTGATCTGTCTGATCTGCAGAAAAGAACCTTGTCTCTGTTGAAGAGCATCAGGGGGAGATTATGTACACATTGAAACTGAAGTGTGTGGTTACTGACTTAATGTGCAGTAACTCCTCACATATCTGTTAAGGCATTTCCCAGATGTGATGCCAGCCTTCTTACGTGTACTGAAAGATGTTTAGCTTAGAAAAAACAAAACAGGTGCAAAATCAGATAATTTTATTTTGTTTCATGGGTTTTATTTACTTTTTAAACAACAAATGAATATTAGAAAATCACACAAGGCCTCCCAGACTTGTTATGTAAAGAATGAATTGGGACGGATGGCTTAGACTTCACTTTCCTAGGCTTTTTAGCAAAACCTAAAGGGTGGTATCCATATTTTGCATGAATTATGGGTGTAAGACCTTGCCCGCTTAGGTTTTCTATCTCTGTCCTTGATCTTCTTTGCCAAAATGTGAGTATACAGAAATTTTCTGTATATTTCAACTGTTTTTAGCATCTGTATAGTTTGTATTCAATTAGAGACCTTTTCTATGGGAAGCTCAGTAATTTTTATTAAAAGATTGCCATTGCTATTCATGTAAAACATGAAAAAAAAAATTGGGTAGTGAAGCCAACAGTGTGGACTTAGGGTGAGATTGAATGTTCAGTATAGTGACCTCACTTAGGAGAATTTGCAGGAGAAAGTGAGAGTTTCTTGTTTTTTCCTCGCCCATATTCAGTTTTGTTCTACTTCTTCCCCTTCCTTCCAGATGATAACATCACTTCTCTACAGTAAGTGCCTCTGCCAGCCCAACCCGGGAGCGCAAGTTGTCTTTGCCATCTGGTCTATAGTACAGTGCGCGGCGTTAGGCCACAACTCAAAAGCATTATCTTTTTTAGGGTTAGTAGAAATTGTTTTATGTTGATGGGAGGTTTGTTTGATTATCAAGATGTACAGCCACAGCCTTTTAATTTGGGAGCCCCTGTTGTCATTCAGTGTGTACCTCTACAGTTGTAAAAAGTATCAGATTCTACTATCTGTGGGTTGTGCTTGCCAGACAGGTCTTAAATTGTATATTTTTTGGAAAAGTTTATATACTCTCTTGGAAATCATTGTGAAAAGATCAAGAAATCGGGTTGGCCATTTCTTTAATATCCATTCATTTCATGTTAGTGGGACTATTAACTTGTCACCAAGCAGGACTCTATTTCAAACAAAATTTAAAACTGTTTGTGGCCTATATGTGTTTAATCCTGGTTAAAGATAAAGCTTCATAATGCTGTTTTTATTCAACACATTAACCAGCTGTAAAACACAGACCTTTATCAATAGTAGGCAAAGATTTTCAGGATTCATATATAGATAGACTATAAAGTCATGTAATTTGAAAAGCAGTGTTTCATTATGAAAGAGCTCTCAAGTTGCTTGTAAAGCTAATCTAATTAAAAAGATGTATAAATGTTCTTGAAAACATTATGGTGGTTATTTCCAGCTGTCTTTGTTTTTTAATCCTTTATCATACATTGGCTTTCCAAATGATCCCTTTCATCAGATAAAGCTTTTCTGGCTTAGTGTAGAACATTTGGTGTAACTTTCTATAAATGACAATGAAGGAAAGAGAACAGTAAACATAGGAGTTCAACAATTTTAGAAACATCCCTGGGGTCATTGGACTGTGTGTGGGATCCATGAATTCTGTTTGGATTCTCAGCACTTGAATTCTTGCCCTTTTAATAGGATTTTAAAAATTATTTTAACATTCATAGCTGTTGACAGATCTGTATCACCCCTCTGCTGCAAAAGGAAGTGGGGTTAGGCATTTATCTCTAATTGTCATAGATGTACCATTGTGTATATGCAAAAAAGTTTAATTTGTGTGGTCATACACTAAAATATGAGAGCTCTTATTAAGGTAAGATCAAAATACATGTTTATACATCTGTTATTTAAAAAAAAATTTCCCATGATGTTATTTTCCAGCCTTAGAACATTTGGGAATTGCACTGAAATATAGCTGGGTGGATTGAAGGAAAGGGCAAATGAGTTTGAGATGAAGTTTGAGATGTGCTTTTTGTATATAAAAAAGCCTTAGGTCTCATACACCTTAAACAGTTGTATGAGACCTAAATGAAATACAGTGTGCAAAGTACCTTACAATGCATGGAACAAAGTAGGCCTTCAACAAGGATTATTCCCCTTTCCTTTAACAATATGGTAGCAAAATTGCAGAGAGAGAGAATTGGGTTAATGAACTTTTGAATAGCTAATGGTTTTATCAGTTGTAAATGTGAATCATTTGGAAGCAGGAGTGTTGTTTTTATTAATGACAGGTCTTACTTTATAGCTTAGATTTAAATTAAATCACTGGTGCAAGGCACTGCGTCAGATTATTTTCCCAAAGTGCATGTGATCCAAGAAAGAGAGCTGTATTTGGGTATGAACTGCAATGATACATATTTATGTCATATCTAATAACATAATTGTATGTTGGATTTTTTCAGTTAGTTTGTAAATATTCAGAAGTAACTATCTAGTCTCCATTGCTTCAAAGATAATTGTTTAGACTTCTCAGGTCATGAATTTATCCCCCAGATTCTGTTTTTGGTTTGAATTTTATCTGAACCATGGCGATGCGCAAGTATGTACCATGGAACCAGTGACATGTGTGCAGGGCATGGCCTCGTGAGCTGGAAATAGTTTCATAAGTAGAACACACTACATGTAAGCCACTTCACAAGATAGGGAGAGCCTAAACAGCTGCGAGTAGCTGAAGTTCTTTTTATTAAATAATTACTAAACAATCATAAAAAATTATTGATAATTTTTGCTCTGAACAAGATATCCTTGGGGTCAAAAAGTTACTGGATAAGGTCTTTACTTCATTGAGATTAGGATGTTTTCTGCCAAAATTATTCCAAATGTCTTCTACAAAATACCTTTACACTTTTTTTTCCTAGTACATGCAAAATGTAGGCAAAGCAAATTTTGTCTCCATTTATAATTGAAACAGGATCAGAGAAGTGACTTGCTCACAGTCACAAAGCTTGTAAATGGTAGAGAGCCAGGAATTGAGCGTGGGCTTTCCTTTTCTTGTTTAATTTTGTTCAAGTGGCTAAATCAACTTGTCTGTGGTTGTTAAGAAAAACAGTAGTCCCAGTTGGTCATGGTGGCTCAGCCTGTAATCCCAGCACTTTGGGAGGCCAAGGCAGGCAGATCACTGAGGCAGGAGTTCGAGACCGGGCTGGCCAACATGGTGAAACATCGTCTCTACCAAAAATACAAAAATTAGCCTGGTGTGGTGACACACACCTGTAGTTCCAGCTACTCAGGAGGCTGAGGCAGGAGAATCACTTGAACCTGGGAGGCAGAGGTTGCAGTGAGTCTGTGCCACTGCACTCCAGCCTGGGCAACAGAACGAGACTCTGTCTCAAAAAAAAAAAAAAAAAAAAAATTACTGCCTTTAAAAATTCTTAATTAAAAAAAATTAAAAAACAGTAGTCCCTCACCTTCTTCCCCTGAGAAAACAAGTTTGAACTGTTTTAAATGATTCTTTGGATATCTCCCCGCCCAGTAGTTTAGATAATATAATTGCATTGCTGCATCTTGATTTTTTTCAGTGTTACGTGTTTTCTCCTAACTTCTCCACATGGCAGATCTCTCTCCAAGGTTCCTCCATCTCTACCACACATAGGCAAGCAGACATCCATCTTCCCTGGTCTTCCTTCTGTTATTATGCTGTAACCGAGATCAGGTTTGTGTTCCTGTTATGGCTGTGCTAGTCAAAGCTGAGACATACAGTAAAATCATGTTGACGTTACTTTCTTCCACAAGTTACTTTTTCCCTTAATGTCTTCATTTTTTGTTTGTTCACTGTGACTTCTAACTTGCATCCATCTGGACTGGTTGCCCTTACCACCTGGGGCACAGCTGTCTGTCTTGGGTCTCCCTTCACCTATGTTCTAGAGATTCCCTTCCCCACTCTGTTTCCTGGATCCCATGTCTTCATCTTCCTTGGTTTACTGAATGGAGCATGCCCTCTAATATTTCCTGTAGAAATGCATGGATGATAAATTTTCTGAGACCAGTATCTTTGTTTTACCACCACATTTCATTGGTAACTTTGGAAATCATGTTCCAGAATTTTGAAAGAATTGCCTCACTGCTTCTAGGTTCCTGTGTGTGGATACTGAGAAATCTGAAGCCATTCTTATTTCCGATTCTTTCTGTGTAATCTTTCTTTGTGGAAGCTCATAGACTGTTCTTATCCCAGGGCTCCATAGTTTTATAGTGTGCTTTAATGTGTGCCAGTTGTCAACCTCTGTGCTAGGAATGCAGACTGTAAAATCACACGCCACCAGTTTGGGACATTTGAAAAATTTTCTTCATCCATTTTCTGTTCTCTCTTTCTGGCACTCCTTTGTCCAGGCAGGACCTTTACTGGTTTGAACCCATTATTTTCTTCTCTAGTTACTGTGTATCTTTGTCTTGACTTTGGGTACATCTGTTTTCCCATTCTTCTGGTGAGGATATGATGTCTGCTATCAGGTTTCTAAATTTCGGGAACTCTTTTTTTTGTTCTCTAATTTTAAAGTATGTAATCTCTTAATACAGTATTTAACATTTTTTTGTTTCAATTTTTGTCTTTCATGCTAAAAGTTTTCCTTAAATGTCTTGGTACTTCTTGCTTGTGTGTTTACATTTAAGAGGAAGGTACTTGAGCTTCTGGTTTTCCAAGGAATATTGGGTGCTTCCTAAATCTAAAGCTCTATCGTAGTCTTCCAAAAACCATAAAGACAAAAGACAGCCGTCACCCATAATCTGTGCCTACAGCATATCTATGAGACAGAAAAAAAATTCAACTTTGTCCTTTCTTTTTTTTTTTTTTTTGAGACAGGGTCTTGCTCTGTCACCCAGGCTGCAGTGCAGTGAAATGATCAGGGTTCCCTGCAGCCTTGACTTCCCAGGCTCAAGTGGTTTTCCCACCTCAGCCTCCTGGGTAGCTGGGACCACAGGCACATGTCATGCCTGGGTAATTTTTTTTATTTTTTTGTAGAGACGAGGTCCCTCTATGTTGCCCAGGCTGGTCTTGAACTCCTGGGCTTAAACGATCCTGCCCCCCTCGGTGTCCCAGAGTTGCTAGGATTACAGGATTGAGCCACCACGCTTGGCCAAAAAACTTCAACTTATGTGGAGGCAGAGAAAAGCACATCTGACACTAGAGCCAGCATCAGAACCCTTGTGAGGGCTGAGAGTCAGGTGGAAACTAGAGGGTAAAGACGGGGCAGCAGGGGCCTAGAGTGGCAGAAAGGAAAAAAACAGGCCAGGTGTGGTGGCTTGCACCTGTAATGCCAGCACTTAACTGGTAGCATTTAACTACAACAGAATGTATCAACAGAACATTCTTGAATCAAGGAACTCAGCCACACAAACCCCTTGCCCCTGCCTACAGAGAACCAACTGGTTTTGCAAGACAAGGAAAGTAAAACCTTTTAAAATGAGCAGAAAATGGAAGATAACATCCATAAAAACTACCTGAAGAAAAAAATGAGAATTAATTTACAGCTGATGAAAATTCTCAACCACAGGCAGAAGAAAACTACCAATATCTAGTCTGAATTAAACAGGCCTTTGCAGAAATAAAAATTAACATGTGAAATTAGAAATTTAAATCTCAAAAGGAAAATGGACCAAAGGGGGAAAAAACACTGATGAAGCTGCGAAAAGTTGAAGTAACTCAGCAAAGGAGTTGAAAAAGATGAACTAACTCAATGTAAGCTACAAGGTGACCAACTGGAAATACAATGAAGGGCACTGAAAAAAAGGTAGGGATGCAGCCGAGAACAGAACAGTTACAAAGGGTTAGAAAGTAGGACACACACACGTGCTCCCTTGTGGTGTAGTTGCACAATAAAATGCCATACATCAGTGAGACCAAACGATCTACAAACCCAACAATTTGAATGACTCATGTGGAGAAGCTGGACTCCAGCCTCTGCGCATGGATCCCATGAAGGTGGCTGTTTGAATATTTGGTGTTAAGAAAACAAACATGTGGGTCCGTATAAAAAAAATCCACTTAGACGTGTGTAGACACATATATGTATACATAACACACACATATATATATATATTTTTAAATTTTTATTTATTTATTTTTATTTTTGAGACAGTCTCACTCTGTCGCCCAGGCTGGAGTGCAGTGACGCGATCTCGGCTCACTGCAACCTCTACCTCCTGGGTTAAAACAATTCTCGTGCCTCAACCACCCGAGTACCTGGGATTACAGATGCACACCACCATGCCTGGCTAATTTTTGTATTTTTCATAGAGACAGGGTTTCACCATGTTGCCCAGACTGGTCTCAAACTCCTGGCCTCAAGGGACTCATCCACCTCGGCCTTCCAAAGACCTGGGATTACAGGCGTGTGCCAGCGTGACCAGCCAATATTTGCCTGTTGAATTATTTTAAAGGCGTACAAATACATATATGAGTCCTATGAGGAATCTTTTGTTTTAAAAAAAAAAAAAGGTACCCTCCCAGCTTTCATGCAAATCCAGGTTATATATTTAGTTTACCAGGAATGCTTACAACCTGGAAATGATCTGGGTCTCAAGAGTGTTCTAGCTTGAAAATATGCCTATAACTTTGATTCTTCAGAAGTATAGAGAAGAGTCAGTGTTCATTAAGGTGTTTATTTGCAAAGGCGTATAACCATGGACCATGAGAATACCTAGCCCTAACATTCACTTAACCCCCAAAACTGCCTGTTTGCTCTTTCAGACCTCTCAGGTAGAGGCAAAGACAGTTTAGAGTACTATAAGAAACAGTGCAGAAGTACAGGTCTTGCCTTCTAGAAGATACCCTGTTAAGCATGATCTTGTTTTGCCGTATCTGGGTACCGGTTTCTTGCAGGAGACTACTATGTTACATGTTTAGAGTGAAAGGTGAAATGCTTGAAAACAGGTTTAGGGAGACTAAAGTGTTCTGTAGATCAGTCTTTGTTTGAATAAGCACACATTCTTGGCCTGCTGTGTCCCCTCACAGAACTTGAGATCATAACCTATTCTTTCCTATCTATGAATCAACTGGTAATTAGTATTCCAGTTGTCGGCAAGTTTCTTATCCACTTGACTTGGCTCAGTCTCCAGGTTTTTCCTAGAAGTTTGGCTTACCAAGAGCACCACCTAGTGTTCAGGAAACAAAATGGTCAGTCTTGGTAAATTTAGCACCAGTACTGAAGAAAGCAAATGGCACCTGCTTCTGTACTACAGTTCAGAGTCATTTAAGATTCTACTCTTCATTTCGAAAGATACGTAATGATGAAATATGTAATCATGTAACTTCTAACATTATAATGGGATACTAGGAAAAATCCAGAGCTAATCTGCACATTGCATTCTTTTCTAATTTGAACTCTTTAGTCACTTTAATTTATAATTGTCATATGAAGAGTTTCACTTAATTTGGTGAATATGCTGATAGTCAACAACTACAACAAATTGCCAAACAGTCCGCAGTAGCCTCAAGGACAAAAAAAAATTGAGACGAAGAATAAAAGGAAACCATTGGCTCACGATTAATGCAATACCAGGACAAAAAAATTAAAATACAACATAAAAAAAGCTAAGACACTGCACACACTCAGAAAGGGTCCTGGCTAGGTGCTAGTTTTGCAGGAAGGTGTATCAGTTCTTTCACTTTGACGTTCTTATTTTAAAGTCCTGTAAGCTTTAAAAAAAGTATAATCTCAGAGCTATCAGACAGTGGGACAGTGTGAAGTTTTTGTCATAGTATTTTCCTTTCCACTGTAGAATTTCCAGTTAGGATATGCATATGCATATCCATAGTCTACAAAAGCAAAATAA